>NW_020229332.1:230740-333403 GCF_003227725.1 Camponotus floridanus
ACATACGTTTCGGCAAATTGTTCCAATTGCACGTTAGTTGTCGCACCCGTAGGCATTTTTAATGTTTTTTCGACGTTTTTTTTCTCTTAGACTTTGTTGAGAATCCCTGTCCACGCTTGTACGGAGCGAGATAAAGTCCGCGACCTTCCATAGCGCGATTGTGACGCTGCATCTCTTCCAGCTGACGTTGCGCAGCCTTGCTATCGTTTACCGCCTTTGCGATTCCCGCCGCACCGCCGGCCAATGAACCGACAACTCCCAACAACGGTAAAAGTGGTAAAATACACCACGTTTCGCTACTGGAAGTATTCGTTTCTTCCTCCTCTTTGTCGTCGATGGCTTTTTCATCCCCATGCCGAGTTTTGTCTTTGCCTTCATTGCCGCCCAAACAGTCGTAGCGGCTGCTCTTTCACCGAGAGTCGAATCCCTCGCGGTAATGCGTTCTCGCGCTCTTGCAGCTAGTATGCGATCAGCGATGTGACGTTGGTCGAGGTCGTTGCTTCGCGCGTAAGCAATGTCGTGTTCACGACACGCCGCGTCCAATGGATTGATGCCTCGATCACCTCTAGCCAATCGTTTCTCTAATCGAGTTCCCGGCCCGCAAAAACTGATAACCGGGAATATGTACTTCGATGGGAAGCGCGTTTATCGCACGATTTAAGAGGCCGCTGCCTTTTACAATTCTCGCTGACATACGTCGCAATCTTTTATCAACGGTGGTGGACCGTCAATGTGCGTTCGCTGCCACGGCTGGTTGTAATGTCGCATGCACGAACGATATTGTCGAACCTCCGAATCAGCCTTTATATATTCTGGAAGCTTGTCCCACAATCGTTCCACGTAATCACCAAAATTTTGAAGTAATAAAATCTTTGGGATATACTGCAGTTGTTTGGCGGTAAGCCCGAGAATGTCTCTCTCATCCGACAGAAGGAGAAACATTTTTGATACTGACCGGTTTCGAGTCGAGACACTTCTATAAATAGGTCTCCCCCTCGCGATCATTCGCAAAATTGATTCGAAAGAGAAAACATGCGGTTCGTGCGACAAGCGCGGGTAATCAAAGTATCAAATTTCGATAATAGACTAATATCGGAGAAAAAAGTACGCAAGCATGGAAACATGCTGCCGACTACTATACGCGGTATCGTTTGCGGCCCTTCAAATTGGTGGTAAGACAAACGTGCTGATTAGTTTGATAGAAAGTCCGCACGGTGTACGTTTCGAGAACGTGTACGTATACTCGAAATCGCTTCAACAGCCGAAATACAAATACTTGGAAAATTTACTAGCACCTATAGATGAAATCGGCTACTTTACATTCTCTAATAACAGCGATGTCATTCCACCGAGTGAGGCGCTTCCGAATTCCATCTTTATCTTTGATGACGTAGCATGCGACAAGCAGGATACGATAAGAGAGTATTTTGCAATGGGTCGACACTCGAGCGTTGACTGTTTCTATCTTTGTCAGACGTATGCCAAGATACCTAAGCATCTTATACGCGACAACGCGAACCTGCTGATCCTGTTTAAACAAGACGGCACAAATTTGAAACATGTGTACAACGATCACGTGAATACCGATATGTCTTACGACGATTTCCGTGCATTGTGTCAGAAATGTTGGCAACGTAAATATGGCTTCGTAGTCATTGATAAAGATAGTATGTTGATCAATGGACGATATAGAAGGGGATTTAATGATTTCGCGATACCGTAAAGCGATCAGTCATCATCGACACATCGATCGAGCATCATGAACGACGATCGTGAAAAGATTGCGACAGAGATTGCAAAAACGAGCGAATCGATTCGCAAAAAATATCGCGCTTTGAAAACTGGTAAAATGGAGGAAGATATCATATTGGAAAGGCAATTTAAACCGATTACCGAGCCTTTAAAACAGCTTGTCGAAAATACTGTGGAATCTGATGCGTCGAAAATCGAACCGTTGAGTTTGACGTTTGGTGAGAAGCATGAGGAAAAAATAAAAGAGTCCAAGCAAGGACTAAAGCGAGCACGGATAAATATGCCGATAAACGATTCACCGATATATTCGACACCGAATCGATCAAAGCGAAGGAAGCAATTTTCTAATATGGCTACTGTTTCTACTCCGATAAAAGTACAACCGCGTCAAACAATACCATCCACATCCGTCGAAGAAATTTACGAGACCACACCCGATTCTTTTGTAACATCGGTCCGATACGAATTAAAACGTCCGGAGGTCAGAAAACGTTCCGAGAGCATTTAGGTCCACTGGCGCAAAAATATATAGGAGATATTATGAGTGTTGATAAAAATAAGAGTATGGATTACGTCTACGGTGTTAAATTTACCAACGAAGGAATGATGCTAGGTGATAAATGTTTCGATGTGGACAAGGAAGATAATATAATTATCGATGGAATAAAATATAAGGGAACCGAAGGTATCTACGATTTGATTTTTAAAAAATTTCCCAATCATAAAAAATATACTCAGACGATTTGCATAAATATCAAAGTATATTAAAGATAACAAATGCGCATAAACGTGACAACAAAGTTAATAATCCTATTAAAACTAATAAAGGGTACAAGTACAAATATATAATTGCACCATTATTCCCCGATAGAAAGATGGGAAGAGGTATAGACGCGCCGCGCACCATGACGTTAAGCGACAACATGATCGATTACGTGCATTGGAACGATCCCAACGAATTGGTGGATCGTTTGCGATTGCTGGACGCCTCGCGTCGAGCCGGCAACAATGCTCACGACAATGAAATCTTGTCAATTATCGAAGAACTTCGCGAGGCCGGCATTATTATAAATTAAACTATGCGTCGGCGATACGTGTCATTCGGTCAATGTTCTCGGTACCGAAATGTCGATTAATAAATTCGGATTATCATTGGGAACGTCGAACAATTTGTACTATGTATGGAATGGATTATTGAGAAATTACGTTCGCGATAACGCTCTCTGCCAAACTACTACCGGCTTTGACGCAACGTCGCGCAAGATTCAACGCGTAGCGCAACCGGAAGCTGATACCGACGTCGTCAACAAACGATACGTGGATAAACTTTTGAGAGATCGACAGGGAGAAATTGAGCAAAAAATTATCGCGCTCGAAACAAACGTGCAGGCGCTGCAATTAATGATGGATGAAATAAAGAATGTGCTGAGACATGCATCTAACTCGACACAGTAAGCGAGATATACTAATATCGCATATTAATTATGCCTCGATCAAACGTCGAAAGAACAAAAGCACCTCCGAAAAGCGGCAACTAGTCGAGGAATTACATGCTCCGGCGAGAAGAAATTTTCCACGAAGACGCGTCATTGTACGCGGATACGATGATCTGTGGCAGGCGGACGTGGTGGACATGCGTTCGTACTCTCGACTCAACAAGGGTCATAAATACATACTCACGATTATCGATGTGTTGAGCAAGTATGCGTGGGCCGTACCGCTCAAGAGTAAGAGCGGGAACGAAATGTCCGAAACGATCGCAAAGATTATTGGAGACGATAAAAGATGTCCGAAAAATTTTCAAACCGACAGGGGAAAAGAATTTTACAACTCGAGTGTGCAGAAACTCATGAAGAAGCACAACATTAATCATTACTCAACATATTCCGTTATGAAAGCCTCAGTCGTGGAACGATTCAATCGTACTTTAAAAAACAATATGTGGAAAATGTTTACGTTGAATGGAAATTATAAATGGATCGATGAGCTATCTCGACTCGTTGCAGAGTACAATACGCGAAAACATCGCACCATCGGTATGAGACCTGTCGACATCACTCCGACAATCGCCGAAAAACTTTTAAATACGGTGTATAGCAACGTAAAAATTGCGGCTCCTGCAAAATTTAAAGTAGGCGATTCGGTACGCGTGAGCAAATACAAGACCATCTTTGAAAAAGGTTTCACACCAAATTGGACGACCGAAGTTTTTAAGATTATCGAGGTGCAGAAAACTAATCCCGCGACATTTATACTCGAAGATTCGCGGGGAAATCCCGTCGCTGGAGGATTCTACGAATATGAGTTACAACGCGTCGCCAATCCCGACGTATATCTCGTGGAAAAAATTGTACAAAAAAAGGGTGACGAGGTTTATGTGAAATGGTTGGGAATGGATAAATCATACAACTCTTGGATCCATAAAAATAATGTGTTGTAAACATTTATTGAAACATATAAAATATATATAAATATAAAAATATATAATATAAAATGTACAAAATATATACATGATTATGTACAAAATATACAATAAATAAAATATATACATTTATTTACAACGGTATCTGATAATGTCCCCACGGTAGCGTATCGGTGGTATCGGGTACGATATACCGCTTGTCGTCGTACGGACTCAGAGCAATTTTCGTCTCGCGAATCGTGTATACTTGGTGTAATTTAGATCGTATACACGACTGCTGACGCGTCATTTCAATCTCTTCATTCAAGCACCGTGTGTAATCGTCAAACGTTATCGTTCTCGCGACAACGTTGCTTTTGACGCCTTTGACTTTCTTCGTATCCTTTTTCCCATTCACTCGTAACGCGTACATCTTTGCTCTGAGCCCGACGAATTCGGTCATTATGGCACCGTTGTTTTCGTCCTTCATCAGACCCGGCACCTTTTTATTTAGAAGCGGTATACCGTATGCATTGTCCACCGCATAATCGCTCGTATCGAATCTAACAATGTCACGCTTCATATTCTCATACACATCCTCGCACTCGATGTGATATATGAGACTGTCCGTATCGGTGTACATTACCAGGCATTTGTCGCGATACATTGGTGTCATATACTCGTGATGAAATTCGTACAAACATGTCTTGGATATGTCGAGGATGCACATACCCACGTAAATCGGCTTGTAGAATTTCACCTCGAGTTTACGCAATTCCACAGCGATTAAGTTTTCCGAAAAAACACTTCTGCTGTGGAAATTTGGTTTCGCGATCATCGCCTCTGCGCCGTACCGACCGTCCCACTTTGTTAATAATTTTACATCGACACGATTGCGCACATTTTCCATCGTTTTACCAAACACCGCATTATTCATTAATTTATATAAATTTTTTTCAAAATCATTTTTAGCCAATGTTCTGAAATGTGTATTTAATTCTATATAATTTTGAAGCCAGGGAGATTGAGAAAACTGTAAAATTCGATGTATTTTTGTTACACGAAGGCCGTGCCGCGTACACTGCTGCAGGTTGCGGTAGTGTATCACGTAACGCTTCTTATCGTATAATGTTGCAAGTAGCTTGAATTCTCGCTTGCCAGGTGGTTTGTCGCGTGTCGGGCAAAACGGTAGATCAGTGTGCGCATCGTGAAGATGTTGCGGGTACTCGAGATCCACTTCGAGGATATAGCCCGTAGGCGAATCTAGCGCGATGGATGATACATCAAAATTTGACACATCGTCGACCCATCGAAAATCAGCATATGGCAGCGGTTGACACATTGCCCATCCGTACAAATTATTTACATCAAAGTACATCAAGTACGATGATGGTTTCGATGGATCGTACGACTCCATGTACTTGTTATTAGCGCGAGCGTATCTACCCGAACATTGGCTCAGGCCGCCGCGTATACCACGTTCGATAAACATAACCATGTCGATATCTGTAAGCAACTCGAACGTGATCTTTGTATGCTTCAACATGGCGTCCCACGTGTATCCGGGGAGAGTATAGTAATACGCGGGGTCGAGTCCGTAACTTTCGATACATTTATCTCGAAAGTTTTCGAAAATGTCGGCTAATAACAAGACATCAATTTTGAGGTACAAGTCGCTATATTCGCCTAGCGTCCGAATGGAGAATCGTGTCCAGACGTTCTCGGCGTGCGCGTAATCGCTCTCGGATACAGTTTCACCAGTCAAGGAACTGTAAAACGATTCGCGCGATGGTAAACACGTATCATGCAACCTGTCGACAGAATCGATGTATTCGTACGGAAATACACCTTTTCGCGTTAACAAATTGAAATTTTCTGTTGATAAATTTTGAAATTCCGATTTTAAAATTTTGAGTTTATCTTTGTCCAAAAATGATGCCAATTTATCGAGACTCGATGCGAGAAATTTATATGAATCGATGAAACGTAATTTTATTTGATTTTTTGATTCTTCTTCTTCTTTAAGATCAACACTTTTGGTAAACGAAATATATTTTTCCTTGGTTATCGGTAATAACTCGATTTTCCCTTCGAACGCTGTGGCTATTTCCTCGATAATAAAATGAGAATCGTAACCAGATAAATTGTGAAACACTATCGGAATACAAAAAGAATCTTTATAATTTAGATTACAATTTGAGTGTGCGGGACCTCTGTACCGCCCGGTCAGATGGCAATGATCGCGAACGCGTGTATCGTCTTGCGCAAACGGCTTTTCGCATATATGACAACGAGTGGCGCTATGGAATTTCTCCCACTCATCGGATGTTAAATTTACCATGGGGACATTTGTTTTTAAAATATTCTTAACGCGAATTGCTAAATTTTTAAGGTCTTCGGCGAACCATGCTATACAATCAACGCTACGACGCGAATGATACGTTGATAACGATTCGTCGTACGAACAATGTACATAATAAGCTAAACTAAATACCCGATGGTGTTGATATAATTTTTCTTCTTTCGTCTTGGTCAGGACACATTCCAAGTCGACGTAGACCACAAATGGAAGCCGCTCCTTCCGATTAGGGTTGCTGAACTCGAGCCACTTGTCCTTGTCGCTCGGCAATCGGACAGCGCAGTCGTTTAGCTTTCCGCAGTCGACCGTATGCGACTGCAACTTGTCGTCCGAACCAAAATAATGAAGGCATCTGTAAAAGAAAAAAATTTTTTTATCATAAGATTTTTATATAAATTATAATTTTCAAATAATATAAAATAAACTTACCGATCACAGATATATCTTTGGCCATTGTGTTTGCTCAATTGCGAGCTCACGAGCCGGGATAAATTCTTGATCCAAGCGAAATGTCCCACGCTGTTGTCATCTTCAATGTACAGCAGATTCACATGCTTGTCCCGCTTCTGCTGCGAAAGACGTATCGGGACAATGTTTTTGTCTTCGATGTCGTACACATTGATTGAAATGTCATTTGCATGTTCAAATTTTTTAATCTGATTCACAGTCACTGGAAACTCAATGTCCCGGAGATTCAGCACTGTCGCGTAATGCGGGTACGATGATTCCCGTTCCACCTTTTTTTCTGCGGGATACAGAGCGGCGACCACTGCCCACGCGAAACACGCATTGTCCTTTGATTGCACGTTAACCACCGCTCTCTTCATCATAATCTCCCGCGGTAACTTGATGTGACATCCCGCGCGCATGGGATTGTACTTGTTTATATTTACAGTCAAGTTCAGTATTCGCGACAATGCCCACCCGCTATCGCGTTCCTGAAACTCTTCCAGAGACGCTAGGGTGGACTCGATAACGCGCCGTTCGTACCACTCGCGTAAATCAGATGTGCGAAAGAGTTCATAGTTTCTCGTATTCACACTTTTATTCGCGTGTTTATCACCCGACACAAATTCACCATTGAATATAGTGTTCACTTTTACACTGCTGTGTTTTTTTAAAGCGTCCTGCACATGTTCCAACACAATGTCTTTAGCGTCATCGAGAAATTGGCGCGGTTCGATGTGATTATAGTTTATCACCGCACCAGTCGATACGCGACTCTCGAACGCCGTATCAATTTCGCGCCACACAAGTGCATTTTGACGCGCACATCCGGCACCCGCGTGTACGAAACGTCCACGTACCGAATTTTTCAAACCTTCGATGCGCGCGATCCGAGCAATCAGTGATTGTCGATTTCCGATCGATAATCGCGGCCGTTTGATTCGACTTTGCTCTTCCAGCGACTCAATGTACTCGTCGCATCGTTGCTCCCACACAATGTAGTTTTCCAATGAATCAAGCAAAGCGGATTGTTCTCGCAAAATTTGCTCCTCCATATTGCTAACGTACACTTGCAAAATTTAGTGTTTCTAATGACAGGTCTGATGCACTTTAGCTACTGGTGGGGTGCGTCTCTCTATCATGATTTATATACCGTCTCATGTATTGTTTTATCATCGAACATTCTAGAACGATTTCATCTTACAAAAAATTCCCCGTAGTACCGTGTGCAATTTGACCTTGATAATTTCACGTTTTGTCACGTACATTTGAAAAATCTAACGTGATTGCATCAGGGGCAACCGTACATCGGCCCTTGATTTTAGCGCTTTCAGCTAAATCTTTGTCTGGGGATGATGCATGTTTTAACCTTGGCGGTTATTTTTTCGCTATTTGTCACATACATTTGAATAATTTTAACATGATTGCATCAGGCGCAGCCGTACATCGGCGCTCGATTTTAGTAAATTCAGCTAAATCTTTGTCTAGGGATGATACACATTTTAACCTTGGCAGTTATTTTTTCACTATTTGTCACGTACATTTGAAAATTTTAACGCGACTGCATCAGGCGCAGCCGTACATCGGCGCTCGATTTTAGCAAATTCAGCTAAATCTTTGTCTAGGGATGATACACATTTTAACCTTGGCAGTTATTTTGTCACGTACATTTGAAAATTTTAACGTGATTGCATCAGGCGCAGCCGTACATCGGCGCTCGATTTTTGCAAATTCAGCTAAATCTTAGTTTCGATGCAGATCGTAACCTTGAAAATTTCCCGTTTTGTCACGTACATTTGAATAATTTTGACGTGATTGCATCAGGAGCAGCCGTACATCGGCGCTCGATTTTAGCAAATTCAGCTAAATCTTTGTTCCGAAAATGATGATGTCATCGCAGCCGTACATCGGCGCGACAAAATTTTGGAGGAAATTAAAATGTTGCGTCAGCAATAATCCCCTCTACATCATAATTTAGGATACTATTTGAATTGATATTGATTCTAACACGATTGCAGTATTGCATCAATCGCGCGTGTGAAAGGTTCACCGCTGAAGAAATATGAATTTCTACGTTCCGATTCGAAACGGTGAAACTCCACCGTGTAAGAAGCAAAAATGCGACACGTAAGTTTAAATCGTTTAAAAAATTTGTTACTTATTGATTTTTAATATTGTTGTATAATTATTTATATTTTTATAGTATTCAGCCTCGTCGTGCGGCTCGCATACTTGGAAGAAGGTACGCTCTAACCCCGACGTCGTACAAGTATTTGAACGTTGGAATAAGCGTTGGAGCTGTATCGTACGTGGAACTGATTCTCGGCGATAATCGAGGCAATCAAATAGTGTTGCCCTTTTCAATGTGGAATTTGTTGATGCGGAAGCAAGCAGACGTTGAACAATTTCTACAATCGACTACTCCCCCATTAAGGATTGGAGATTTAACGATTGAAATGTATCAATCGAAAATTGTAAAACTTGCATTATGCGAAAATTCGTTGTACATGAAACCAGAAACATTATTACATTTATTTAATTTTGAAAATTGTATCGATCATATGCATAATTGGTTATGTGAGAATACGTATCTCGTAAATGAAAAATTTAAACAATTTGAAACTGTATTACAACGTAATAATATTACTACTGTATGCGATGCTGTAAAAACGATACGCGAGAGTGATGTCTTTGACAGTGAATCATTGATCGATTGCGAATTATTAACATGTGCTGTAAATGATATTCTTTACGATGCGTGCAATAAATAATTATTTTTATTCAATCTATGATTTTATTTCTTTCCTTCCATACGAATAAGAATAGTCGACAATTTTTCTCAACACGCTCCGCCAAAGATGTAGAGAAATGCTGAGGTAGATGAGACGCGATGCTCTAGTTGGAATGAGACGCGAGATATTAAAAAGATATATAATGAAGAGGAGTCTGCGACATTAGAATATTATTTCGTTGTTCTTTGCGTTTCGTTAGTCTTGTGTATTACGTTAGTGCAATGGCCGAAGAAGACGTAATTTTCATCGATGATAAAGACGAAGATGTAATCATCATCAACATTGAAGACGAAGATGTTATTATCGCTGATGAGGACATTGAAGAGGTTGTTATAGTCGAAGATGGAAATCAAATGGATGTCGATGGCTCTGAGGAAGAATCCGAAGAGGAGGAAATACCATCCTTAGTGGATTCAGATTATGCCAGTGATAATGATGAAGAATTAAGACTGAAAAAATATAAACATTTAAACGTGATGGAAATAAATAATCTGGATGTTACTATAAAAATGTGTCGCATTAAATATTATTATTACGATATGGAAGACGGAACTAAGTATTGTTCCGATTGTTTTTTAAGATTAGCATCATCATTTCACAACGTATACTCCGTTCGAAAACATAAAACGGATTATTGTGCTCTATTAATGGGCACTTATTGCAAAGAGTGCAAGAAAAATTTACATCAAATATTACCATGCAATATGTGCCCCATTTGCACAAATTAAATAAATGGATAACATTGTAAGTATTATTTTTATATTAAATAAATTATTATAAAATAATTATTAAAATTTAATGAGATGTGTCTTTCTTCTGTTACAGGAGCGGCCCCCTCACCCGGCTCGCCTGCCCCCCCCCCCCGCTTTTATATTTTATATTATTATATTTTATATTATTATTTTATATTTATATTATTATATTATATTATTATATTTTATATTTAAATCATAAAAATTATAATCATAATTTTAAGTATACACACACACACACACACAAAATGTATAAAAACACGTACACATTTAAATAAATTTTATTTAATTTTAATTCAGAAAAAAATCTAATTATTTGCATGCCTCTCCTTGCGTTCCCATCCCTGCGTTAGTTATAAGCATCGCGATATCGTTCTCTCTCGTGCGTTAATCTTAAGTCTATCTTTCACGATTAGAATTAGTAATCTCTCTCGCACGCGCTAGTTGTAAGTCTCGCGATATTATCGTTCTCTCTCTTGTACACGTCGTCTTGGCGCTATCGTTCTCTCTTTCGCGCGCGCTAATTGTAAGTCTCGCAATATTATCGTTCTCTCTCGCACGCGTTGTTATTCTCGATATTATCGTTCTTTCTCTTTCGCTTAGAATATACTCGTTGCTCACTTACCTTTGCGTCGTCCTTCTCCCACCTATACGTCGTCCTTGTTCCACGTTAACGCTATCCTTGTCGCACTCGTAGCACTGTCCTCTTCACACACTTTGCACTGTCCTTTTCCCATACGTTGCGCTGTCCTTCTCACACACACTTTGCACTGTCCTTTTCCCATACGTTGCGCTGTCCTTCTCACACACCGTTTTCTTTCCGCTGATCCCCCTTCACTGCGCGGACCCCCTCGCCCATCGGTCGCGCCGCGGATCCCCCTTCACTGCGCGGACCCCCTCGTCCATCGCTCGCGCCGCGGATTCCCCTTCACTGCGCGGACCCCCTCGCCCATCGGTCGCGCCGCGGATTCCCCTTCACTGCGCGGACCCCCTCGTCCATCGGCCGCGCCGCGGATCCCCCTTCACCTCGCGGACCCCCTCGTCCATCTCTCGCGCCGCGGATCCCCCTTCACTGCGCGGACCCCCTCGTCCATCGCTCGCGCCGCGGATCCCCCTTCACCTCGCGGACCCCCTCGTCCATCTCTCGCGCCGCGGATCCCCCTTCACTGCGCGGACCCCCTCGTCCATCTCTCGCGCCGCGGATCCCCCTTCACTGCGCGGACCCCCTCGTCCATCGCTCGCGCCGCGGATCCCCCTTCACCTCGCGGACCCCCTCGTCCATCGCTCGCGCCGCGGATCCCCCTTTCCCGCGGGTGACGTCACCCACCGCGCGCCGCGGTTCCTCCTTCCCCGCGCGTGACGTCACTCCCCCCGCACCGCGGTTCCCCTCGCGCCTCACCCCCCCTGAGAGGACCTGGGTTAGAACTCTCCTAGTATCACTACTAATGCGTTTTCTGTCGATCAGCTGTTGATTCGTATTAGTCGCCGGTTCGGTCAATGAACGCGTGACATCACGGCGCGTGCCGGCGTTTTCGAGCGCTTTTTCGTGTTGCGCGGAATTGTTCGTAAAGCCGCGTATTTTCTTGGAAGAGATTAGACGGGATTTCACTTTGAGAAGACCGTGCTAGCGGGAACGGCCCGCTAGGGGTAGCTCTCCTCTCTACCTCCGGATGCACCGGTCGGAAGGGTGACGGTAACTGGATTCGTGCCGGGAACTCCCGGGGAGATCAGGGAACGCCCCAATTTCTATCTGCACTTGCGAAAGGATGCGCCTATTTTCGCGAACCCTGGGAATTCCCAGGTGTGGCAGAGTACTCCCTACCGCTGGTTTCGCTGCTTTTGGCGTCTTCGGTTAGCTTTCTGTTGCGACTTGTGCGCTCGAGAAGCTCGGAAAGAGTGATCTTATTTCGACTTACAGGCCCTTTTTATACGGGACTAATTAGCCCGCGCCGGCGTAAAACATAGTTACCCCCGCCGAGCGGGCGCTAATCGTGACGGCTCCGTTCGTGGCGCGCGAGGACTTAACCCGATCGTTCGAGCCCCGTCGGCCGTCTTCGGCGCACTTCGCTATTTCGAAGCCTTATCGTACGGCTCTGTCGTTTAACGTTTAAAAATGTGGCGTTCAGCGCCCTGCCCTTGCCCGGCGGGTCTTATGCCGAGCGACAGCTTCCAGCGATCGACTGCTGGGTATTAGGGGTGCATGGGTGCATCGTTATAAGCAATTAGAATGTACTATTCGACTATTTTTCTTTATCTTAATTTTTATATTATTTTTGTTAGGAATTTCTAAAACCTCGTGAGGTCCGGTATATTGATCCCCGAATTTATCAGGTTTAGGACCTTTTAATAAAAATACTTGGTCTCCAGGATTAAATGTCTGCGGATTTGTTTTCTTGTCGTAATGATTTAGTTTTTGCTTGAATAACATTATCTCGAGCATTTGAATAGTGTGAAGTTGTGTGACGAGATTTACTAAGTATTCATCGTAGCTTGCTAGTTTATCTTCTGAAGTAACAGGTTCGTTGGATGGAATTCTTGCTATTTTACCAAAAACTATTCGTATGGAGTATGCTTAGTTGCTTCATGTACGCTAGTATTGTAATTGAACATTGCAAGACCAACCCATCGGACCCACTGTTTTTGTTCGTTCGCATATTGTTTTAAATATTCTCCTAATGCATGATGAGATCTCTCTAAAGATCCGTTCGATTGAGGATGGAAAGCTGTTGTTCGAAACTTGCGAATTTTAAATAGTTTAGCAATCTTATTCAGTAATTCGCTAATAAAATTTCGTCCTTGATTTGTTAATATCGACTTTGGTGCTCCGAGCACCCAAATGAATCGATCTACGAAAGCTTCTGCGATGGTCTCGAAAGTCTGATTTGGTAGCGATATTCCCATACAATATTTTGTTAATTTATCTTGTAGCGTTAAAATATATTCGTTGTCTCTCTAGGTTTTCGGTAATGGTCCTACGATATCAATAGCGACCTTGTCGAAAGAAGATCCTGGTGTGTCTGTAATTATCATAGGCTGTTTAGTTTTGACTCGAACGAGTTTTTTGAGTTGACATTGTAAACATTGCTGGATGTATCTTTGAACCTCGGCTTTCAAGTTCTCCCAATAATAATTATGTTTTATTCTGTTGTAAGTTCGTAACGCCTCGGTGTCCTCCTGTGGGTAAGCAATGCTCTCCAATAATGACAGTTCGTAAATCTTTAGGTGGATATTTGACTAATCCATTACATATAATCAATTTAACGGGTATATTAACGAATGTTGACAGAAGTCGTGATTTAATATTATTCCATGGTATGTTATTAATTGTTTCCGTTTTTGCAACTAACTGTTACTAATTGTTTCTAATTTTAAATCTTGTATGATGTCGCGTAGATTATTTACGGTGATTGATATTTGGTTTAAAGTCATTGTAGGACCCTCCTGTTGTCCTTCTATAATAGGCAGAGCTATGTGGTAGTAGTTTTTATATTTTGTGGCTTTAGGTTTGCCTAGAATAAGGGATCCAAGATTTGGCAGACTATTCCGTTCAAAGAGTTTTTGCGAGCCTGAGTCTAAAGGTTTTCCGTTGGTGTCAACAAAATACATTACGTTATCTTTTCGAAAGTAAGAATAATAATTCGCGACTTTCTATGACATTACTTTTGTTTTCGATAGATTAGATTTTGTTCTTACTTTCCGTAAATTTAGATTGATAATTTCCTCTTCTTCTTGTTCTTCTTCCTTTTCTTCTTTCTTATCTTCATCTTTATCTGGTGGGTTTGTTCTTCTTTTGATATCTTGGAAATTTTTATTTTGTTCCTTTTGGTTTATAGTTTGGCTTCGGGTTTGTATTCGATCTCGTTTAGATGGTGGTTCATTTTCTCTTCGGGTTTGTATTCGATCTCGTTTAGATGGTGGTTCATTTTCTTCGGTAGATGATGTGGCATTAGTATAGTCATAAAATGGTTCATCTGTTTCAATATCTGAAAGATATAAATAAAAATCGTCGTCTTCGCTTTCTTCCTCGTCGTCAGATTCTTCCAACATCCTGGAAATTTTTTCTGCATCTTGCGAATTATTAGGATTCAGTGGTTTATCTTTTATGATATTACATTTTGTTTCCATGATATTTACAGTATTCCGTGATAGTGCATCCGCATTTACGTTAATTTTTCCGGCTTTGTATACAACATCATAATCGTACTCTAATAGTCTTTAGCGTAGTATTCGTATGTTTGCGTCTTGTGCATTCTTGAACCACGTTAAAGGTTTATGGTCAGTAACTAAAGTAAATTTTCTTCCGTATAAATATGGTCTGAAATGTTTTCCGCAATAAACTATGGCTAGGGCTTCTTTTTCATAAGTGTCATATTTTACTTCGTTATCTGTTAGAGTGCGTGACGCGTATGCGATTGGTCGGTCTCTGTTTATTTCTCCTTGTGATAGGATTCCGCCTATGGCTATTCCTGAAGCATCTGTAGTCAATATGAATGGTTTCGAGAAATCAGGATATTGCAATACAGGTTCTTTGTATAATTCTTATTTCAAGATTTGAAACGGTTCTTCTTGTTCGGATGTCTATTCGAAATTTGTGTGTTGTTTTTTAATAAGAATGTTAACGGTTTGGCAAATTTAGAGAAATTAGGTATGAAACGTCTGTAATATCCGGCAAGTCCAAAAATTGTTTGATGTTTTTCGGCGTTTTCGGTCTCGGAAATAATTTCGCAGCTTCTAATTCTTTTGGATTTGGTTTTACTCCATCTTTGCTAATTACATGTCCTAAATATGTTACTTCCGGCTTCAAAAATTCGCACTTGTCAGGCTATAGTTTTAAATTAGCTTTTCGAAGACGTTCTATTAAAGCGTTGTATTTCCTTTCATGTTCTTCTAATGACTAAATCCATACTAAATCCATTAAGCGTTGAAATACTAAATCCATTAAGCGTTGAAAAGTAGCCGGAGCGTTTTTTAAACCGAAAGGCATTCTATCGAATTCGTAATGTCCGAAAGGAGTCGTAAAAGCGGTTTTGTGACTGTCGGCAGGGTCCATTTTTATTTGATGAAATCCAGATGCGAGATCGCATATGGAAAAATATTGCTCTCCCCCTAGTTGATCTAGTATATCAACAATATTAGGTAGTGGGTAAGCGTCTCCAATAGTTTTTTCATTTAAGGTTCGAAAATTGAGAATCATTCTCCATCGTTTATTTCCTTTAGAATCATCTTTCTTAAGCACGATTTATATGGGCGTATTGTAAGGCGTTTGCGAATGTTTCACTATGCTTCCCTGTAGAAGGTTCTCTACCTGCTTGTTTATTTCTTCTTTATGTATGTATTTGCGGAAATCTATACCGAGTATTTATCGGGTGATCATCGGTGGTCGTTAATCGATGTTGCAAAACATGAGTTGCGGTTAAATTCTCTCCAGGAATGTGGAAACGATCTTGACTATTCGTTATTAATTTTATTATGTTTTCCTGTTCTTTTCCATTTAAATGCTCTAATCGCAATAAGTCAATAATTCTAGAGAGTCGAACTTCTTTAGTTTCCTCAGAAAGTACCAAGCAATTATGCGACTCGGAAGTTATAATGTCAACCTCGTGTTTAGACTTATGTTTTCGCGTAAATTTATCTATTATTTCTTGAGATTTATTACATAAGGACGTAGAAAGTTTCGAAGATGGCTTATTCTTGCGGTTAATTTTTCGAGAATTTTCGATTTTTCTAATGTTCGAATTATGTTCTTGAGCCTCTTGGACGAGGTCTTTTATTATAACATGGGAGGTTTCTAATTCATTATTGTCGTTTTTTCCTGTAAATAATCCATCCTTTAGAGATGTAAGGTCCAGAACGGACGAAGAATTTCTTTCTCTTTTTGGATAAGGTGTCGATTTTCGTAGTGAGGTTTGGTAACTTCCCTCCTTGCAATCGACGGAGCTGGAATTTCCTGACGAGGTTTGAAAACTTCTCTCCAAAATTCCAGAATTATTTTTTTCCAAAGAGGTTTGGTAATTCTCTCTTTGCAATCGACGGAGCTGGAAGTTCAATTACCGTTCGTTTCCGTTCGATGACCGTTCGATGGTTCCCGTTTGACGACCGTTTGACGAGCGTTCGTTTTCGTTCAATTACCATTTGATCGGGGTTGACACATTATATCCTGCTAATTTGCATGGGAACATGCATACTTTTGTCTTACGACGCGTTTTTGGTAAAGCGATAATGATACGTCCACCGTTTGTCTGCTCCCAAAGTCGCGATATGATAATATTATATTATACTATGTTGAGTTACATGGCACCGCGCGTACTTTTGTCTTACGACGCGTTTTTGACATGGTGATAATGTGGCATCTCTACTATAAAATCCCGTGTCGAGACCTCGTTGCCGCATCAGAAAGTTTCAGAGAGTGCGCGAGTTAAGAAGAGAAAAGTAAAAAACAAAAAAAAAATGGAGTATATTTTTGAGAATTGCCCAGGGTGGAAGCAGGCCTTTTCCATCCTACTTTGTGTGCTATTGGTTAAACTGGCCTTCCACTGGGAGGTAAGTATCGATTTTGTGATTATTTTATAAAAAAATTTGTATATCCATATTAATTAATTTTTTTATATAGTCCCAGGATGAAATCCAGATTCCTGGATTTGTTAACATACGGCGCCGGCAGTGGGTGCGGGCGGAGCGGCGGTGGAGGACCTCTCCTTCATGTGGGGTGACGCTCGGAGAGTCCCCAGGACGAGGAGGACATCTTCGACCTGCGGCGGCTCTTCGGGGAGGAGCCCTACATGGAGGAGGAGATTTGGGTGCCCGGGGAGATTCGGGCATCCAATGGCATGTGTAATGGGGAGCATAGATGTATTTTTTTTTTCATAAATCTTATCATAACTACATTTGTGTTAATCCAATATCTTTTTTTCTGTTACAGGAGCGGCCATCTCCCTGACCCCCCACCCAATATTATTATTTTTAAAATTATATTTTATATTATTATTATTATTATTATATTTTATATTTTAAAATTTTATTCATAAAAATTATAATCTTAATTTTAAGTACACACACACGCTCGCACGCACACACACACACACACACACACACACACACACACACACACACACACACACACACATATATGTATAATACACACACTTAATTTTATATTTTAATTTAAAAAAAATTTAATTATTTGCATACCTCTCCTTGCGTTCCCATCTCTGCGTCTCCCTCGCGGTAGTTGTAAGTATCGTGATATCGTTCTCTCTCATGCGTTAATCGTAAGTCTATTTTCATTTTTCGCGCTTAGAATAAGTAATTTCTCGTGATGTCACAAAAATATATAGATTTTTAATAAATAAATGTTGTTTCAATTAAAAAAAAAATGTGATTATTTACGCGCCTCTCCTTACGTCCCCATTCCTACATCTCTCTTGCGCTAGTTATAAGTATCGCGATATTATCATTGTCTCTCTTGCAAGCATTGGCTTAGAATATTATCGTTCTTTCTCTTTCATATACTCGTTGCTCACTTACCTTTGCGTCGTCCTTCTCCCATCTATGCGTCCTTGTCCCACGATGGCGCCATCCTTGTCGCACTCGTAGCACTATCCATTTCCCATTCGTAGCGCTGTCCTTCTCACACCACCGTCTTCTTTCCGCGAATCCACTTTCACCGCGCGGATCCCCTCGTTCATCGGTCGCGCCGCTGATCCCATTCACTGCGCGGACCCCCTCGTCTATCAGTCGCGCCGCGGATCCCCCTTCACTGCGCGGACCCCCTCGTCCATCGTTCGCGCCCCGGATTCCCCTTCCCGCGCGTGACGTAACTCCCCCCGCACCAAGTTCCCCTCGCGCCTTACCCCCTCTGAGAGGACCTGAGTTAGAATCCCCATAGTCTTACTACTTACGGCCATGCAGACGAACCTTTAATCCCGATCTACAACAGATAATTTAAGCCATAAGCCTTAAGAAATTGTCCAATCATAGCCGAGTATTCTCTTCATAAGCCGTGTTCCAAAATTGTTACCAGAACTGCAAATTCTACAGTGCACGTTACGTATATTATATATTTTCAGTGTTGGCAGTAAACTGGCAGCAATTTCGGAACACGGCCATACTTGACTGTGATTGGTCAGTTTCTTGAGTCTTACGCCTTACAACCTTCTGCTAGCTCATTGTAGACTCTTGAAGCGTCGTCTACACTGAGATTTTAAGGAGACTTAAGGCGTAAGACTTAAGAAATTGACCAATCACAATCGAATATTCTGTTAATACTTGACTGTAATTGGTCAATTTCTTAAATCTTACGCCTTAAGTCTCCTTAAAATTTCATTGTAGACGACGCTTGATGTAGCGTCTACAATAAGATTTTAAGACGTAAGACATAAGAAATTGATCAATCACAGTCTAATATTAAGGGAATATTCGATTGTGTTTAGTCAATTTCTTAAGACATAAGCCTTAAGGCTTAAGATATTAATATCTCATTATAGATGACGCTTAAAGGCAATTCTACAGTGACCGTAGCATAAGATTGTAAGGAGAAAAAATTAAGAAATTGACCAATCACAGTCAAATATTAAGAGAATACTCGAATGTGATTGGTCAATTTCTTGAGTCTGACGCCTTACAACCTTATGCTACAGTCATAATAGATGACCCTTAAAGGCTATAGCACACACTTTCCATAAGGCATAATAAAAATAAACATAACAGTAAGGTTTCGACCAATCGTATTGCTCAATTTGGCCGTCCGTAACCAAATTGAGCAACGCGATTGATCGAAACCTTACTGTTATGTCTTATGAAAAGTGTGTGCTATAGCCTTTGTGCGACGTGTACAATGAGATTTTAAGGAGACTTAAGGCGTAAGATTTAAGAAATTGAATAATTACAGTCAAGTATGAAGAGAATATTCGATTATGATTTTTCAACTTCTTAAGTCTTAGGGTGAAGTCCCATGAAGTCAGCGTACGGCGTGAAGGAACTATGCCAATCACAGGCTTTACGCCCGTTTTCGTTACGCCAATACGCTGGTTTACGGATCACGCTGGTTTGTACACGGCGTTCGGCATTCTATCGGTTTTTACGCTACACATATACATATAGTTGAGAACAGTTGAGAAGGAAGAGTTAAGTCCTAATAAGAAAATATTGTGAAAAATTTATTTCAACACAAATTTCAAC
The DNA here is from genome assembly GCF_003227725.1 of Camponotus floridanus. Lineage (NCBI taxonomy): Eukaryota > Metazoa > Arthropoda > Insecta > Hymenoptera > Formicidae > Camponotus > Camponotus floridanus. The sequence continues at coordinate 250,421 of NW_020229332.1, forward strand.
AAAAATGAATAAAAACCAGTCCGATAATATCTTAGTAAGTATCAGTTATAAAATTCTTTATGCAGCATGAAATATAAATACTAATTAGAAGCACGCTTATCAATTAGATTCTATTCTTTTTTGTTTCTTAGGATAATATCTTTGTCTTTATTCTGAAGTTTAATATTATCACCCTTCAAATGATAAATACACTGTGAGAAGTGCAATAATTTACGAAAAAATAATGTTTATTTCAGAACATAAAATGTGGTTATTATGGTAAAGTATTTGCTGTTAACACACAATAAGAAATATTTCGTCACAATTGTTTTCAACATTACAATGAAGAGATGCATGCTATATTGATGAAAATTTTGTTGCAACTATTGGTAAATGTTATAGTAATAATACTTATAGCTTTCTAGCAATGCACATAGTTCGCACTGTGTAATATATTTGTCAACAATGCTTCATAATTCCAACACAGCTCGAAAAGTGAGTTTTGCCGTGTTTAGTTGTATGAGTCTAAAGAGCATGCAACAAGAGTTAATTATCTGTGTTCTATTTGTGTGCCTGATCAAGGCGTCACAATATTGTGTTTATCTGTGTTATCTTGCTGGAAAGCACTCATTATATATATTTAATATCACATACATAGATTTAAAATATTAAATTTAATCTACCAACTAATTATATTTTAAGAAGTTGAGAACAGCAATAAAATAGTACCGGAGGATAGCAATGAACATCAGTACTCGATAGATCAGCGCGATGAAATGCTAATTGATATAATACAAACAAAGCCAGCACTATGGAACTTCCAAATTCCACTTAGCGAACGGACAAAAGCAAAAAAGAAAGCACTGTGGAAGGAAGTTGAAAATACGTTAGGAGGTTTGAATAAATATTCACAAAAGAGAGATATTAAACAAAGTAGCAAAGCGCAAGCTACAATCTATTTTAATAATACGAATTAATTTTGTTTATGATTATAGGGCTCATGACTATGGATGAAAAGATAGAAGTATCTAAGAGATTGTTACGTGCATTACAAACGGCAAATAAACACGTATGTTCCAAGTGAATCCGCTGCACAACCGAGTAAAAAGCGAAAAGTATTCTACTTTTATGAAGCCATGCAGTTTATCGATGATCCATTGGAAAGTGCACGGTATATATTTTAATAAATATATTTTTATTCTTAATAAATTATTAAGTGATAAATTGTAAAAGAAACTAAAATTTAGCCCATACAAAACATTTGAAATATACATTTATACACTATAATTATATTTAAAATATTTATACAATGTATAACCCTGTTAAAAATTGTGGAACCAAACAAAAATTATTACAAATAATATCCACTACATATATAAAACTCATAGTTGTTTCGAAAAAAAATATGTAATTTGCAATTAACAATTACATATTTTTTCTTAAAAATAACTATGTCTTTTCTTTATACCAATTGATTCCTCTCATTATTTTGTACATAAAAGTATTAAGGTAAAATAATCGAAAAATGAATATTTTAGATATTTTACGGTTTATGTAAAATTAAAAAATGATTTCAAGCCTCATAACTTGGAAAGTACTTAATGAAAACTAACTTAATTATAGTGTTTTGGAAAGCTCTTGAGATGAGCTACAAGAATATGCAAAAGCATATAGGGTGTCCCATTTAAAAAGTTGGAGCTGACCTTCGCGTGTCCTTCAGGTGGCTCTTCAAGATCAAACTAATGACACCATCTTATGTCCCCCTTGAAACCATACAACTTTTGTCGAAAACATTTTTCTCTATCTTGCTTAGGTTCCGAGAAATTTAGGTGGGGAGATTAAAATGGGTCACCCTGTATATACACGGTGGGCCATTTTAATCGATGCACTCGAATATCTCGAAAACAGCACTCTTCAGAAAGAAATGTTTCAAACAAAAATTGTAGGGTGTGAAGGGGGACATAAGATGGTAGCATTGGTTTTATCTTGGAAAGTCATTTGAAGGTCACATAAAAGTCACCTTCAATTTCTTAAATTGAACCCACTATTTTTCATTACATATTCTTGTAGCTTATCTCGAGAGCTTTCCAAAACACTACAGACAAATGTTTTTTCATTAAATACTTTTTGAGTTATAAGGCTTCAAAGTTTGCAGTACTTCGATATAAAATGCAAAATATCTCGTAAAATATTTAGTTTTCGGTAGTCTTACCCTAATACTTTTATGCACAGGATAATGAGACAAAACTATTGGTGCAAAGAAAACGTATGATTGTTTATAATAAAAAATGTGTAATTTGCAATGCACTTTTTGTTATAAACAATCATACGTAGAGAAAAAATATGGAATTGTTAATTGCAAATTACATATTTTTTCTTAGAAACAACTATGTGTTTTCTTTACACCAATTGATTCCTCTCATTATTTTGTACATAAAAGTATGAAGGTAAGATGATCGAAAAATGAATGGTTTACTAGATATTTTACGGTTTATGTAAAATTAAGAAATTATTTCAAGTCTTATAACTCAAAAAATACTTAATAAAAAGGTATTTAATTATAGTGTTTTGGAAAGCTCTCGAGATAAGCTACAAGAATATGCAATGAAAAATAGGGGGTTCCATTTAAGAAATTGAAGGGGGTTCCATTTAAGAAATTGATTTAATCTTTATGTGACCTTCAAATGACTATCCAAGGTCAAATCTAATGTCACCGTCGGATTGCTCGGGAAAAATCCTACAACTTTTGTCTAGGTCATTTTCCTCTGTGATGCGTATTTTTCAAATTATCCAGCCGTCCCGGAACTTTTGACACACGCTGTATATATATATATATATTGTGACGTTGCCGTCCTTTAAAGCGTCCATCCGCCCCGAGATTTTACGGGGCACGGGCCGAGCGGTCGCGCCAGAATCAACCACGAGAGAGCGTTATCCAAAAATCCCCGGAGAGACGAGCGCTATCGATAGTTTATTAAGATTTTTATTAATTGTATCGAATTTTTGTTTGTTTGTAAAAAAAAACGACAACGGGCACCTCGCCGGAGAAGATCCGGAGGATCGGAAGCACATCAAGGAAGATTGCAGCAAGACGCTTAACGACAGCGAACGGAGGAGATAATAGCGCTTGAAAGGACGATACCAGGGGAATTCACCCGCGTCCCAGGAAGGAGGACGGAAGTCCGATCAACGCTACCCTCCGAGGAGGACAAACGACAGCGGAGCCTCCAACGGGCCCTTGTACCGGGGCCCGCGACAGCAATTATACAATTCAAATCAAATTAATTGCGCGCGAAGCGCTAAAAGCGTCGCGGATCTCGCGAGGCGCTAGGACCTCTCGCGTGCCGTATCCTGATTGGCCGCGGGGCTGCGCACCCCACTAAGCGGTCATTGACGCCGCTATCGACCCCGGGCCGCGAGATCCCAGGATCATTCTGGTGCGGACGCTTGCTCAGTAGAGTTATACCGTTTTCGTTGTCGCGTGATACTTTTCTGTGTGTCGCTGCTACCGAGAGACCGAGTCGAGGACGAGGCCGAGGACCATCCCCTGCAGGAGGAAGCGTTATCGGTGAGGTTGCCCATCTTTTCGTATAAGCCACGTACGCGATTTCGTCCGCGTGCCGACCGTTCTGCCGCCGTCGCCATCTTTTTCGTGTTTCGCGACCGCTCGAGCCGTTTGCCGAGACAGTGATATTTCGTGAATTTGTCGGACGACCGGAGGCAAGCGACCGAGGAAGGACCATCGTAACGTCGGCGTTAAATTGATAAGGCAACGTTCGTCTCTCTCCGGGTTTCGGGTGTTCTGTACGCGTAGCTATCGACCGCCGAATATCGACCGCGTGCGCGAAGGATCGCGAAAGCGAATATCGCCCGTGTGTCGTACCGCTGTTGTCGCCGCGTAGAATATCCCGTGACGTATCTCAGGGCGATTTTTGATGTCGAATTGAGTGTATGTCGTCGTTAATTGTAAGAGTGCGTGTGAGCGTTTTTGATACTTTATGGTAGAGTGAGCGTAAAAATATTTGCGTCGTTGTTGCGTTAATTACGCCGCCGAAAAGAGCGTAATAAAGGGTAACCGAATATTGTCGTCTTTGTCGCGCTTATTGCGTCGTCGAATAGAGCGTAACAAATGGTATGTAGCGTCTGCCGAATTTATCGTGGAGCGAGATAATCGCCAGAATCTTGAGAGTAAATTTGAGCGGTTTGCGCGGAAGAAAGAGACGAGACATCGGCGGAGAAAATTGTCCGTCTGCCGTCGGCTATCGAAATTTGAGAATATCCGCCTATCGCATGCGTGATCCGTCTTCGCCAAAGTATTCAGTATTTTCGGTTACTTATGTTGTCGAATTAGTAAGCTGTCGATTTGTTTCGCGAACTAGGAAATTGCGGGGAAAAGTCCGTTGCAATAAGTCGTCGATCTGACGACCGAAATTATGCTATCGTTTGAATAATATCCGCGAATATTTTTATATCGAAAATCCTTAGTATTCCATAAAGTCTCGCTCAGTCCTGCGAACTCCGGCCATAAAAACGGGCTCGGATAACTAACCGGATTGTATTAGCGCTCTCATTTTCATTGTCGATTCGGGCAGATACTTGCTCAGAATATCATCGCAATTTTCGTGCCAGAATCAATTATATTGTCTTTTTCGCTTTCGTATTTCGTTCGAATTTATTGTGGACCGTCGTTTCTTGATTTGTATGATTCGTTCTCGTTTTTCGGGGAATTAATAGCGAACTAATATCTTTGTAAGGAATTGTTAATCTCAGTTCAATTATCGCTTATTATTGTTTGCTGAGTCATTGTTCAAAACCGATCCAATTCTTATTATTGATTTGTTAATTATTCACTCGTAGTGACTTTATTTTTCTAATAATAAACTTGTTATCTTTTTTTTTGTTCAAATCGCGTAATTTATTTAAGTGTTCGTCTCGCTTGGTTGTCGATTGTCGTTTTGTCTGTCGTCCGTTAATTCCGCGAAGACTCGCATAATCAATTAACTTTCTCTAATAACCTGTCCCCTCTACCGTTAGGCGAGCTAGTCGGTCCGTGGCGAAGCAGGCTATCGTTTTCTTTTAACGTCTTTCGACTTTTCGCGAAAACTGCGTGAAAGACTGCATCTGGCGCCCAGCTTTTCGATATATCGATACGGTCTTCGCTCCGCCGCGGCTCGCGCGAGAACGTCCTCCATCCCTGTTCCTCAGAACGCGAGTATAATAATTTCATTATTGTTTTTGACGGCGTTTTCGCTCCCCCGCGCACACTCCCATCCAACATCTCGAGGAGTGTCGCGATTCATTTTGAATCTAATTGAAATAAACGTCGCAATATATATATATATATATATATATATATATGTATATGTATATATATATATATATATATATATATATATTGTTACGGCCCTGATGTCCGTGTTCATCGGGACGGCGCCGATTTACGAGAAGAAGCGCGTTGTCAAGAGGTTGTTGACAGGAGCGCCTGTCATCTGAGTTCGGTTCCAGCTGTCAAGCTGCGCGGACGCGTTTGTGTATCGTGCCGAGCCGAATTACTAATATTGTGTTAAAGCGTTCTGTGATTACGTTGTAGTGTTCTGTGTTGTTCTGTGTTGTGCATTAAAGAGTTCCGAGTTCCTTGTAAAAGTGTCTTTTCATTTCTCGCGACTCGCGAGCGGCCGATCTCTCCGCGCGCGTCTTCGATAATAATCGAAGTCCTCGCCGTGGGCGTAACAATATATATATATATATATACAGGGTCTACCAAAAGTGTGGAAACCCCTAAATATCTCGGAAAATATACGTTTTACAGAAAAGTGTTTCCAACAAAAGTTGTAGGGTTTAAGAAGATCTATATACTGATTCTATCAGTTTGACCTTGGATGGCGTCGTCAAGGTCAGGTCAAGGTCACATTGACTTTTTTAAATGACACCCCCTACATTTGATTGCATATTCTTATAGCTTAATTCAAGAGCTTTCCAAAACACTATAATAATGTTCATTTTTATTAAGTACTTTGCGAGTTATGAGGGTTGAATGATAGAGTAGCGCCGGTATTAACATTATCCAAGGTGTACTACATGGAGGTTACTCGCTCGGATTTGCATCTGTTGTGTGTGTGATCCAGCTAACTAAGGCAAGATCGGTCGTGGATCCAGTCAGCAAAAGCAAAGACCCAACCAAATTACAATCGAGCATTTAAAGACCTGGAAAGCAATCGACATAGTAAACAGTAAATAAATTTGTGGATGCTCATTTATCATAATAATTGTTCGAAATGTGTGCGTGTGCGTGCGTGCGGTGCGTGTATACAGAGATCAGGTTAGGTTGCACCAAACGATTGCAAATGTGTTTCAATGTGTTAAAGTAAATGCTGAAAGTGGCTGCCATTTACTTCCTGACAATATGCTAATCTTTGGTAGAATGTAGAAATGACTTTACGATTCGTTTCAAAAGGTATCAAAGCCATTTCATCCCTTATTCGCTGTATCAATTCGTGAATGGTTTTAGGTTTTGTTCTGTAAACCTTACTCTTCAGATATCCCCATAGATAATAATCAAGAGGAGTTAGATCTGGTGACCGAGGTGGCCAATCCTCTCCTCCCTCATTTCCGTTCCTTCTTCCTATCCACCGTAGCGGAAAAGTCTCATTTAAAATACGACGTGGTCCTGCACCAAAATGAGCAGGAGCTCCATCATGCTGAAACCATATTTCTTGGAAATTATTTGGAAAAGTATTCTGTATGGCTGGAATTATTTGATCAACAAGTAATCTCTCATACCTTTGAGCGTTCAAATATTCTTCAAAAAAAAACGGCCCTATTAAATAGCCATCTATTATTCCGCACCATACATTTATTTTTTGTGGATGTTGTGTGTGAGTTTCCCGCACCCAATTCGGATTCTCATCTGACCAGAAACGAAAATTTTGATTATTAACTTCTCCCGTTAAGGTAAAAGTTGCCTCGTCTGTGAAAACAATTTGATAAGGGAAGATGGGCCGGACATCTATTAGTGCCATCATTCTTTCACAGAAATGTATACGACGCTCCTCATCTCCGTTTTGCAATTCTTGAACGTATTGCAATTTATATGGATGGAACTTGTTCTTCTTTAAAATTCTCCAAACCGACATGGGAGCAATATCGTGAGTTTGGGCGACTCTCTGAACACTAGAATTGGGATCTTCAATAAATGTCTGCAGAACATCAAGTTGTTTTTCTTCGTTAGTTGCAGACAATGGTCTTCCTGACTTAGAGCGATTTCTTACGCTACCAGTTTGTCTAAAACGTTCTATTGTTTTTAACACAGTGGACTTATTAATTCGACGGTTCGGATACGTGTCATTAAATAATCGAACGACATCAGAGAACGATCTTTCGTTATCACCCCATCCACGCATCATGAGGATAGTGATTCTTTCACGTTCCGACAAGTCGCCAGCCATTTTTAAAACGTTTAATTTTAATTAATCGTACGTTGTATTTGGACGATAACAATTAATTTCTGCTTGCTCAAAGCTGAAGTTAGAAGGTGCTCGTTCTTTGATAGCTTTATACATTCTTAGTTGAATTTTAAATGCGAGTTAGACTGCATGTAGTGCGTCACATAGCGGTAAATGAAGGAACTAACGAGACGTTTCATACACGTTTTATGGAGCAATTTTTTGGCAATTTGACTTCAGCGAAATATGAGGATATGTTGAGGAATCGATCTTGCCTTAGTTAGCTGGATCACACACACAACAGATGCAAATCCGAGCGAGTAACCTCCATGTAGTACACCTTGGATAATGTACTTGGATAATACCGGCGCTACTCTATCATTCAACCCTCATAACTCGCAAAGTACTTAATAAAAATGAACATTATTATAGTGTTTTGGAAAGCTCTTGAATTAAGCTATAAGAATATGCAATGAAATGTAGGGGGTGTCATTTAAAAAAGTCAATGTGACCTTGACCTGACCTTGACGACGCCATCCAAGGTCAAACTGATAGAATCAGTATATAGATCTTCTTAAACCCTACAACTTTTGTTGGAAACACTTTTCTGTAAAACGTATATTTTCCGAGATATTTAGGGGTTTCCACACTTTTGGTAGACCCTGTATAAGTACTTCACCGACTTAATACTTGAAACAATTTCAACATTAATGTGACAATTAAAAATCGTTAATAATATTGGACAATAAGGAACAACAAATCGATTATCTACTACAAATCCTTCAGATTTCTCATACGAAATGTTAGTATCTCTTCGACGATATTGTGGATAACCATTTTCATCCATAGTTGTTTCCTCATGAAAGGATTTTGGAAAATGCTTTGAACATTTTCCGTTTACCACACACCAATCACCACATGGTCCATGAATCATATTTTTCATGACAATTTCATGCAAATTTCTATCAATAGCAGGATTCGGAATTTCAGCGGAAATATATTTATCAATAGTTTCCGAATTAGTAATTTTACAATATTGTTTTAAAGTTATTAACATATGCACATGTGGCAAACCACGTTTCTGAAATTCGATTACATAAACAAATGCTTTTACCTCACCGAAAAATTCTTGTCGAATAATCAAATCTATCAAATAATTTTTTTTTACATCAAAAACTCTGGCGCAAATGTCAGGTCTATCAGCAGGTTGTTGATTTGGAAGCAAATTTTCTTTAATTTCAAACCAATTTGGATTACAGGTCATTGTAATGAAAACATCTGGTTTACCATATTTGCGAACAATAGCCATCGCAGCCATCTTGATAATTTTGCATCATATTTCGAGGTGAACCAATAAATGTCGATGGAAGTATCATTACTCGTCCAACACGCATTAGCATCAGTCGCTTTTTTTTTCTAAATAATCGATCAGTCTCTGATACTTTTCCATTCTCAACTGTTTTTGATTTTCTTTACACCAATTAATTCTATCTTTTTCTATTTTTACATAGTTGTCAACAAGCCATTGTTGAAATAATCGTTTATACATTAAAAAAATATTGATATTGTCACGTATAGCCATTCGATATTGAATGTACATAGATCTATTATAGTTACACGTTTTCCATTAATTTGTTTAATATTATCGTGCCAACCTTGCGTGCCATGTGGATAATACATAGGATAACTCCAAGGTTCAACGTTTGGATTCATTGTACTAACATATTTTAAAGTTTTATCACATTTGTTTCTAATTATAACATAACAATCAGGAATATCTCCATCTGCGGTAGTTGAAAAAATTGCAGCAACTTCGTTAATTCTTTGAACATTATATCTTCCGCGATCAATACCTATTTTCTTATTTAAGAAATTTTTAAATTAGGTACATTTAAACCTAAATTTTCTTGATTACGAACTTCTTCGTGCATCATTTCATATGACTGAGCAAATATATTATTGCTGCGAATAATATTATCTAACGTATGCAATAACTCTTCATCGAGATTTGTATTTGCATTTAAACGGTATTATATAGCTTCGTTAGCGTCAAGTATAAAAAGCTGTCCATAACTTGATTGTTCTTTTGTAGCAGGATATAATGCAGTTAATTTGGTAATAAATTTGACCTTGAATTTTGAAACAATAAGGTCCTCGTCTTTGTGCTTTGAAATTAACCAAGTTAGCATTAAAAGATGCAAAAGAAAATGCACTATTGTAACCTCGTACATTTGTTAAAAACTCTTTGGATTTTTTATGATTTCCAGAAAATAATTGTTGTAATTTATCAGGAAGTGGTGGTAGAGGCTCTAACATAACTTTGCCATGACTACAACAATCGTTAAATGAATTACCTTTATTGTGAACTTTTTCAGCCTGAAAATGCTTTGCTTTACAATATTGGCATTCTACATTCATTTTTCCTATATAATGTTGATTTAAATTATGGCAGTCTATGTTTTGAAATCCTTTATATTTAGTTCTATAATTTTGCTTACTTCTTTTGTTTAAATTTGTATTATTGTGTGTTTGTAATAATTGCTCATCATTATTTCCGCATAAATTTTCATTAGATGGTCCAGCTATACTATTCGCTACATTTTCTTTTTACATATTTCTTTTCCATAAATTTGTAATATTATGTGTTTGCAATATTTGCCCATTATTAATTCTGGACAAATTATTATTAGATGGCCCACACACAAAAGTATTATTTGCAATATTTTTTTTCTTTCTTTCATAGTATTTTTGTTGATTTAAAGCCTTTCGTTCTCTTTTCAATCGCTGAAATTCTTCCTCTTCCTCTGGAGTACGAATAACTTTTCGATTACCCATAATTGATTAACTTAATTTTTCTGTTAAAAATTAAATTTTACTTTTATTCAGTGTAAAATGTATACAAGATGGAGAAAAAGAGACCAAATAAATTGAAATATTAAAATGTACCAAATATAAATATTAAAATCAAAGTTTTTGTTTATAACATAAATGTTATTAATTCGTTGTTAATAAATTAAACAACAAAATACGCCACGCGTCGTAGGTACCGCCGGGCCACGTGTCGTAGGTACCGTCGAGAATGGACTTGGCACGTCGCGAACCGCGCGGAGGCCGTAGGTGCCGCCCGACCGCTCTCTTGTAGGTACCGCCGGGCCACGTGTCGTAGGTACCGTCCAGAACGGACTTGGCACGTCGCGAGCCGCGCGGAGGCCGTAGGTGCCGCTCGACCGCTCTCTTGTAGGTACCGCCCAGCCACGTGTCATAGGTACCGCCGAGAACGAACTTAGTGCGTCCAGAACAGCGCGAAGGCCGTAGGTGCCGCTCGACCGCTCTCTTGTAGATACCGCCCGGCCACGCCTCGTAGGTATCGCTGAGAACGGACTTGGCGTATCGCGAGACGCGCGGAGGCCGTAGGTGCCGCCCGATCGCTCTCTCGTAGGTACCGCCCAGCCTCGCGTCGTAGGTACCGCCGAGAACGGACTTAGTTCGTCGCGAGCCGCGCGAAGGCCGTAGGTGCCGCCCGACCGCTCACTCGTAGGTACCGCCCAGCCACGCATCGTAGGTACCGCCGAGAACGGACTTAGTGCGTCGCGAGCCGCGCGAAGGCCGTAGGTGCAGCCCGACCGCTCTCTCGTAGGTACCGCCTTGCCACGCGTCGTAGGTACCGCGCGGCTACGCGTCGTAGGTACTGCCGAGAACGGACGTGGCGCGCCGCGAGCCGTGCGGAGGCCGTAGGTGCCGCCCAACCGTTCTCCCGTAGATACCGCTCAGCCTCGCGTCGTAGGTACCGCCGAGAACGGACTTAGTGCGTCGCTATCCGCGCGAAGGCCGTAGGTGCCGGCCGACCGCTCTCTCGTAGGTACCGCCCGGACACGCGTCGTAGGTAACGCCGAGAACGGACTTTGTGCGTCGCGAGCCCCGCGGAGGCCGTAGGTGCAGCCCGACCGCTCTCTCGTAGGTACCGCCTTGCCACGCGTCGTAGGTACCGCCGGGCCACGCGTCATAGATACCGCCGAGAACGGACTTGGCGCGTCGCGAGCCGCGCAGGGGCCGTAGGTGACGCCCGACCGCTCTCTCGTAGGTACCGCCCGGTCACGCGTCGTAGGTACCGCCGAGAACGGACTTGGTGAGACGCGAGCAGCGCGGATGCCGTAGGTGTCGGCCGACCGCTCTCATGTTGGTAACGCCCTGCCACACTTCGTAGGTAACGCCGAGAACGGACTTTGTGAGTTGCGAGCCCCACGGAAACCGTAGGTACCGCCCGACCGCTCTCTCGTAGGTACAGCCCGACCATGAGTCGTAGGTACCGTCTGGCCACGCGTCGCAGATACCGCCGAGAACGGACTTAGTGCGTCGGGAGCAGCGCGGAAGCCGTATGTGCCGTCCGACCGCTCTCTCGTAGGTACCGCCTGCCACGCATCGTAGGTACCGTCGAGAACGGACATGGTGCGTAGCTAACCGCGCGGAGGCCGTAGGTGCCGTCCGACCGCTCTCTCGTATGTACCGCCCGGCCACGCGTCGTGGGTACCGCCGAGAACGGACTTAGTGCGTCACGAGCCGCGCGAAGGCCGAAGGTGCCGCCCGACCGCTCTCTCGTAGATACCGTTCAGCCACGTGTCGTAGATACTGCCCGGCCACGCGTCGTAGGTACCGCCGAGAACAGACCTAGTGCGTCGGGAGACGCACGGCGGCCGTAGGTGCCGCCCGACCGCTCTCTCGTAGGTACCGTTCAGCCACGCGTCGTAGTACTGCCCGGCCACGCGTCGTAGGTACCGCCGAGAACAGCCTTAGTTTGTTGCGAGCCGCGCGAAGGCCGTAGGAGCCGCCCGACCACTCTCTTGTAGGCTCTTAATCCAAATAACGCACGCCTATGCGACGTACTAACGTGAATTAAACGCTTATTTTCAAGATAGCATGCGATGATGCGAACGACTGAACTAACTAGAAATGAATGCTTTTAATCCGAATAAAGCACGCCTATACGACGTACAAACTAGAATTAAACGCTTTTTTTCAAAATACCATACGATGATGCGAACTACTGAACTAACTAGAAATGAATGCTTTTAATCCGAATAACGAACGCCTATACGACGTAATAACGTCAAATAAACGCTTTTTTTCAAGATAGCATGCCGGTGATGCGAACTACTGAAATACATAGAAATGAATGCTTTTAATCCGAATAACGAACGCCTATACGACGTACTAACGTGAATTAAACGCTTTTTTCCAAGATAGCATGCGATGATGCAAATTACTGAACTAACTAGAAATGAATGCTTTTAATCCGATTAACGTACGCCTATACGACGTACTAACGCGAATTAACGCTTTTTTTCAAATAGCATGCGATGATGCGAACTACTGAACTAACTAGAAATGAATGCTTTTAATCCGAATAACGAACGCCTATACGACGTACTAAAGTGAATTAAATGCTTTTTTTCAAGATGGCATGTGATGATGCGAACTACTGAACTAACTAGAAATGAATGCTTTTAATCCGTTTAACGCACGCCTATATGACGTACTAACGTGAATTAAACGCTTTTTTTCAAGATAGATGCGATGATGCGAACTACTGAACTAACTAGAAATGAATGCTTTTAATCCGAATAACGCACGCCTATATGACGTACTAACGTGAATTAAACGCTTTTTTCCAAGATAGCATGCGATGATGCGAATTACTGAACTAACTAGAAATGAATGCTTTTAATCCGAATAACGCACGCCTATACAACTTACAATCTAGAATAAACGCTTTTTTTCAAGATAGCATGCGATGATGCAAACTACTGAACTAACTAGAAATGAATGCTTTTAATCCGAATAACGCACGCCTATACGACGTAATAACGTCAAATAAACGCTTTTTTTCAAGATAGCATGCGGTGATGCGAACTACTGAAATACATAGAAATGATGCTTTTAATCCGAATAACGAACGCCTATACGACGTACTAACGTGAATTAAACGCTTTTTCCAAGATAGCATGCGATGATGCAAATTACTGAACTAACTAGAAATGAATGCTTTTAATCCGATTAACGTACGCCTATACGACGTACTAACGCGAATTAAACGCTTTTTTTCAAAATAGCATGCGATGATGCGAACTACTGAACTAACTAGAAATGAATGCTTTTAATCCGAATAACGAACGCCTATACGACGTACTAAAGTGAATTAAATGCTTTTTTTCAGATGGCATGTGATGATGCGAACTACTGAACTAACTAGAAATGAATGCTTTTAATCCGTTTAACGCACGCCTATATGACGTACTAACGTGAATTAAACGCTTTTTTTCAAGATAGCATGCGATGATGCGAACTACTGAACTAACTAGAAATGATGCTTTTAATCCGAATAACGCACGCCTATATGACGTACTAACGTGAATTAAACGCTTTTTTCCAAGATAGCATGCGATGATGCGATTACTGAACTAACTAGAAATGAATGCTTTTAATCCGAATAACGCACGCCTATACAACTTACAATCTAGAATTAAACGCTTTTTTTCAAGATAGCATGCGATGATGCAAACTACTGAATAACTAGAAATGAATGCTTTTAATCCGAATAACGCACGCCTATACAACTTACAATCTAGAATTAAACGCTTTTTTTCAAGATAGCATGCGATGATGCGAACGACTGAACTAACTAGAATGAATGCTTTTAATCCGAATAAAGCACGCCTATACGACGTACAACTAGATTAAACGCTTTTTTTCAAAATACCATACGATGATGCGAACTACTGAACTAACTAGAAATGAATGCTTTTAATCCGATTAACGTACGCCTATACGACGTACTAACGCGAATTAAACGCTTTTTTTCAAAATAGCATGCGATGATGCGAACTACTGAACTAACTAGAAATGAATGCTTTTAAATCCGAATAAGAACGCCTATACGACGTACTAAGTGAATTAAACGCTTTTTTCCAAGATAGCATGCGATGATGCAAATTACTGAACTAATTAGAAATGAATGCTTTTAATCCGATTAACGTACGCCTATACGACGTACTAACGCGAATTAAACGCTTTTTTTCAAAATAGCATGCGATGATGCGAACTAATGAACTAACTAGAAATGAATGCTTTTAATCCGAATAACGAACGCCTATACGACGTACTAAGAGTGAATTAAATGCTTTTTTTCAAGATAGCATGCGATGATGCGAACTACTGAACTAACTAGAAATGAATGCTTTTAATCCGAATAACGCACGCCTATCGACGTACTAAGTGAATTAAACGTTTTTTCAATATAGCATGCGATGATGCGAATTACTGAACTAACTAGAAATGAATGCTTTTAATCCGAATAACGCACGCCTATACAACTTACAATAGAATTAAACGCTTTTTTCAAATAATAGCATGCGATGATGCGAACTACTGAACTAACTAGAAATGAATGCTTTTATCGAATAACGCACGCCTATAACGTACAAATCTAGAATTTAAACGCTTTTTTTCAAGATAGCATGCGATGATGCGAACTACTGAACTAAGTGGAAAGAATGCTTTTAATGATTAACGCACGCCTATGCGACTATAACGTGAATTAAACGCTTTTTTTCAAGATAGCATGAGATGATGCGAACTACGAACTAACTAGTATGAATGCTTTTAATCCGAATAACGCACGCCTATACGACGTACTAATGCAGAATTAAACGCTTTTTTATCAAGATAGCATGCGATGATGCGAACTATGAACTAAGTAGAAAAAATGTTTTAATCGAAATAACGCACGCCTATTCGACGTCTAACGTGAATTAAACGCTAGTAGTGAAACTATGTCAGTTCTAACTCTGGTCCTCTCAGGAGGGGTGTGGCGCGAGGGAAATCGCGGTGCGGGGAGAGTGACGGTCACGCGCGGGTAGGAGGAACCGCGGCGCGCGGAGGGTGACGTCACCGCGGAGAAGGGGGATCCACGGCGCGATCGATGTATGAGGGGGTTCCGCGCGGTGAAGGGGGATCCGCGGCGCGAGCGGATTGGCGAGGGGTCCGCGCAGTGAAGGGGGATAGCGGGAAGAAGACGGTGGTGGTCAAGGACAGCGGCTACGTATGAGAAAAGGACAGTGCAAGTGTGTGTGAAGAGGACAGTGCTACGAGTGCGACAAGGATGGCGTTACGTGGGAGAGGACGACCCGCAAAGGTAAGTGAACAACGAGTATATTCTAAGCGAAAGAAGAGAACGATAGCGCAAGAACAATGCGAGGTGAGAGAGAACGCATATGAAAGAGAGAACGATAGGCCAAGACGACGTGTACAAGAGAGAGAACGATATATGCGAGACTTACAATTAGTGGCGCGCGCGAAAAGAAGAATGATAAACCGCGAAGACTTACAACTAGCGCGTGCGAGAGAGAGAAGATACCGCGAAGACACACGTGCGAGAAGAGACGATAATATCCGTGAGACTTACAACTAGCGCAAGAGAGACGCAAGGATGGGGACGCGAGGAGAGGCACGTAAATAATTAGATTTTTTTCTCAATTAAAATTAATAAAATTATTTTAAATGTGTAGTTTTTTTGTCTCTAGAGAGATTGCTTATTCTAATCGCGAGAGAAAAGAGATAGATTACAACTAGCGCGAAGACTTACCAACTAGCGCGTGCCAAAAGAGAAACGATATCGCGATAACTAGCGCAAAAGGAGAGACGCAAGGGATGGGGACCTGCATGGAGAGGCGCGTAAATAATTATCATATTTTTTTTTTAGAATATAAAATATATAAAGTTTATTAAAAATGTGTATGTGTTAATACAATTGTGGTGTGGTGGTGTGTGTGTGTGTATGTCTTAAATTAAAATTAATAAATAATAAATATAATATAAATTAATAATAAATATAAATAAAATAATAAATAATATAAAAAATAATTTTGGGGTGCGGGGGGGGGGTGGAGAGGCCAGGGGGCCGGGTGAGGGGCCGCTCCTGTAACAGAAAAAAAAATAAAGTATATATATATAATTAAATTTATAAAAAATACTTACATCTGTGCTCCCCATTCTGTACACCATTGGATGCCCGAATCTCCCCGGGCATCCAAATCTCCTCCTTCATATAGGGCTCTTCCCCGAAGAGGCCGCTTAGTTTGAATACGTCCTCCTCATCTGGGGACTCTCCGGGGCGTCACCCCACATAAGAGAGGCTCGTTTCTTCCTCCACCGCCGCTCCGCCCGCACCCATTGCCGGTGCTCTATATTTACAAAGCCGGGTATCCGGACTTCAGATAGGGACTAGAATAAAAAATATAAGTATTATGTCAATAGATGTACAATTTTTTATAAATTATTCACAAAATCAATACTCACATTCCAATGAAACGCCAGCTTAACAGCAGGACGCACAGCATGTCTGAAAACGCCCTGCTTCCACCCCGGGCAATTTTCCATGATATACTCCATGATGGTTTTTTTTTTTAAAATGAAATGCCATTCTTGTACTCGCGCATCTCTGAAACTTTCTGAGGAGGCACGAAGTCCCGGCACGAAGGTTTTATAATAGAGATGTCGCATTATCACCTATGCCAAAAACGCGTCATAAAACAAAAGTACACCCGGTCCCATGCAACTCAGCGCGGTAGATATATTAAATTATATCGCGACCTTTGCGAGCAGACAAACTTCTCGGTAACGAAACTTTAGAATGGGACGTATCCATTTATCGCTTTTGCCAAAAACTGTCGTAAGACAAAACTATTCATCTTCCCATGCAAGTTAGCACGATATAATGTAATGCATCAACCGATCAAACGAAAACGAACGGTAATGAACGACCGTCAAACAGTAATGGACGCTTCTTGAACGGAAACGAACGGTAATGAACGCTCTTTGAACGGAAATGAACGATCGTCGAACGCTCGTCGAACAGTAATCGAACGCTCTTTGAACGAAAAACGAACGGTAATCGAACGNTAAATTGTTATAACTTGTTGCTCCTTTAACATTCAATAAAAGATACGTAAATGGAATAACTCGAATTTCAAGTTGGACTAACTGAGTACATGCGTCCATGCAAATTAAATTTACACGACGTTTTTCCCAACGACTAATTTTTTTTCTATCACAGAATTACTTTTTTGAATACGTAATATAAAGGTATATTCTGGTAACATATATTGGCGTGCATCAATATCTCTTTATTTAATTCAAAATAGTCCCTAACATGTTATACGCTTCTAAAACAGATTGTAATTCTTGTTCATTTAAATGGTAGAGATAATTACATTTTGTTATTTGGTAAATGTTACAGGTAAACAAATAATAGCATGGACTTTTCTTCTTGAATGTTTATTACAATGCGCCAATAAGCTTCAACTGGTCCTACATAACGTGCTTCGATAAAATCCTTGATTTCGTCATGTACGATTTTTATATTTATTCACATCTTCTTCTATGATTACAGATGCTGCATCGTGACCTTTATAAATATATTTATATAAGTACTTCACCGACTTAATACTTGAAACCAATTTCAACATTAATGTGACAATTAAAAATCGTTAATAATATTGGACAATAAGGAACAACAAATCGATTATCTATT
This sequence comes from Camponotus floridanus, assembly GCF_003227725.1. Lineage (NCBI taxonomy): Eukaryota > Metazoa > Arthropoda > Insecta > Hymenoptera > Formicidae > Camponotus > Camponotus floridanus. The sequence continues at coordinate 268,427 of NW_020229332.1, forward strand.
ACAAATTCTTCAGATTTCTCATACGAAATGTTAGTATCTCTTCGACGCTATTGTGGATAAACCATTTTCATCCATAGTTGTTTTCCTCATGAAAGGATTTTGGAAAATGCTTTGAACATTTTCCGTTTACCACACACCAATCACCACATGGTCCATGAATCATATTTTTCATGACAATTTCATGCAAATTTTTATCAATAGCAGGATTCGGAATTTCAGCGGAAATATACTTATCAACAGTTCCGAATTAATAATTTTACAATATTGTTTTAAAGTTATTAACATATGCACATGTGGCAAACCACGTTTCTGAAATTCGATTACATAAACAAATGCTTTTACCTCACCAAAAAATTCTTGTCGAATAATCAAATCTATCAAATAATTTTTTTTACATCAAAAACTCTGGCGCAAATATCAGGTCTATCAGCAGGTTGTTGATTGGAAAGCTTTCTTTAATTTCAAGCCAATTTGGATTACAGGTCATTGTAATGAAAACATCTGGTTTACCATATTTGCGAACAATAGCCATCGCATCTTGATAATTTTTGCATCATATTTCGAGGTGAACCAATAAATGTCGATGGAAGTATCATTACTCGTCCAACACGAGCATTAGCATCAGTCGCTTTTTTTTTCTAAATAATCGATCAGTCCCTGATACTTTTCCATTCTCAACTGTTTTTGATTTTCTTTACACCAATTAATTCTATCTTTTCTATTTTTACATAGTTGTCAACAAGCCATTGTTGAAATAATCGTTTACCCATTAAAAAAATATTGATATTGTCACGTATAGCCATTCGATATTGAATGTACATAGATCTAGTTACACGTTTTCCATTAATTTGTTTAATATTATCGTGCCAACCTTGCGTGCCATGTGGATAATACATGGGATAAATCCAAGGTTCAACGTTTGGATTCATTGTACTAATATATTTTAAAGTTTTATCACATTTGTTTCTAATTGTAACATAACAATCAGGAATATCTCCATCTGCGGTAGTTGAAAAAATGCAGCAACTTCGTTAATTCTTTGAACATTATATCTTCCGCGATCAATACCTATTTTCTTATTTAAGAATGCCATTGTTAAATTAGGTACATTTAAACCTAAATTTTCTTGATTACGAACTTCTTCGTGCATCATTTCATATGACTGAGCAAATATATTATTGCTGCGAATAATATTATCTAACGTATGCAATAACTCTTCATCGAGATTTGTATTTGCATTTAAACGGTATTCTGTAGCTTCGTTAGCGTCAAGTATAAAAAGCTGTCCATAACTTGATTGTTCTTTTGTAGCAGGATATAATGCAGTGTTAATTTGGTAATAAATTTGACCTTGAATTTTGAAACAATAAGGTCCTCGTCTTTGTGCTTCGAAATTAACCAAGTTAGCATTAAAAGATGCAAAAGAAAATGCACTATTGTAACCTCGTAGATTTGTTAAAAACTCTTTGGATTTTTGATGATTTCCAGAAAATAATTGTTGTAATTTATCAGGAAGTGGTGGTAGAGGCTCTAACATAACTTTGCCATGACTACAACAATCGTTGAATGAATTACCTTTATTGTGAACTTTTTCAGCCTGAAAATGCTTTGCTTTACAATATTGGCATTCTACATTCATTTTTCCTATATAATGTTGATTTAAATTATGGCAGTCTATGTTTTGAAATCCTTTATATTTAGCTCTATAATTTTGCTTACTTTTTTTGTTTAAATCTGTATTATTGTGTGTTTGTAATAATTGCTCATCATTATTTCTGCATAAATTTTCATTAGATGGTCCAGCTATACTATTCGCTACATTTCCTTTTTGCATATTTCTTTTGCATAAATCTGTAATATTATGTGTTTGCAATAATTGTCTATTATCAGTTTTGAACAAATTATCATTGGATGACCCAGCTATGTTATTTGCTATATTTTCTTTTTGCTTATATCTTTTGTGTAAATCTATTTTATTTTGTGTTTGCAATAATTGTTTATTATTAATTCTGGATAAATTTTCATTAGATGGTCCAACTATACTATTCACTACATTTTCGTTTTGCATATTTCTTTTCCATAAATTTGTAATATTATGTGTTTGCAATATTTGTCCATTATTAGTTCTGGACAAATTATTATTAGATAGCCCACACACAATAGTATTATTTGCAATATTTTTTTTCTTTCTTTCATAGTATTTTTGTTGATTTAAAGCCTTTCGTTCTCTTTTCAATCGCTGAAATTCTTCCTCTTCTTCTGGAGTACGAATAACTTTTCGTTTACCCATAATTGATTAACTTAATTTTTCTGTTAAAAATTAAATTTTACTTTTATTCAGTGTAAAATGTACACAAGATGGAGAAAAAGAGACTAAATAAAATTGAAATATTAAAATGTACCAAATATAAATATTAAAAACAAAGTTTTTTGTTTATAACATAAATGTTATTAATTTGTAGTTAATAAATTAAACAACAAAATACTATATAATGTTAAATTTTATAAATAGAAATAACAATAATAACTTTTACAAAATTGAATGTATGGTATATTACAAAAACTAATTACTTTAACACACTTTCTTAAATTATAACTGTGAATATGACTATCATATAAGATTTAAGTTTAATGATAAATAATTATAAAACGATAATAAATATATAACGTTCAAATACAATCTAATCTTATATAAAACATATAGTTTTATATTGATAATAATATATAAGTGAATTTATATAAATTGAATGTTAATTTATTAAAAGCGACAAATCTTAAAATAACAAAGTTGATTTAAAATGTCAAATTTTTAATTATATTAATGACAAATATTAAAATGTAACTTTTTAATTGTAATGTCAAATATAAATGTCAAATAATTTTATCTAATGTTCAACAACTATGTCAAATTATCAAATAATCTTCTTGAGTAACTGGTAAATCTGAAATCAAATATTTTATTATATTTTTTTAGTAAATAGTACACACACACACACATATGTAACATAGGTATATAATTAGTTTATTTTTTTATTATTATTAAGAATATAAAGTTTTTTTATTAAAAATGTGAAAATATGTATATTACATATATACCTTCTATGCAACACTTCTTTTTTTTTTTCCTTTTTTATTTTTTTGTCTCTATATTGATTCTTTCTTTATCTTTTTCTTCTTTCTCTTCTCTTCTCTTTTTACCTTTTTTATTTTTTTCTTTTTTTCCTTCTTTCTTCTTTATGTTTATCTTAATTTTCTCTCCTTTTTCTTCTTTTTTATTTTTCTTTAACTTTCCTTCTCCATTTATTCTTTAAATAAAAATTTATGAAATTAATACATATGTATAATAAAAATCATAATAATAAGAATATACGCGCGCGTGCACGCGCGCGCGCGCGCGCACACACACACACACACACACACACACACCTCTTTTGACTCTTCTTCTTCTTACTCCCTTTTAATTCTCCTTCTCTTTCTCTCTCTCTATCTCTGTTTGTCTCTCTTACTCTCACTACACAATTCTTTTTCTTGTCAATTCTTCTGCAATTATTATTTTATACTCTTAAATAGATTAATATTGTACATATATTACGCAAAAAATTAGGGAATCACTTTAAAACTTGTAAATTTGTTGATTTTTGAAAAGCTATCTCAATTTCAGGAGGTCGTAGGACGGTATTCCAAAGCGCATTTTAAAAAGTGAAGTATCAACTTTAAAGCGTGTGAGATCGCATTGCTCGTCTGATCGAATTGTATTACGTGGTCGCATTTTAAAGGGGAAGATGCCCACTTTAAAGCCAATGTAGTGGCATATTTTATCCCATTTCTGCTTTCTCCGTGCATGATTATAAAATCATGAAATTTTTGAAATTTTTTTTATGGTCTTACTTTGGACCTCAGACGTGATACAATTCGATGAGGCGCGACCTTACACACCTTAAAGTTGACACCTTAAAGTTGACACTAAAGAGAGACACCCTTTAAAATGCGCTTTGGAACACCATTGTACGACCTCCCGAAGCTGAAATATAAAATTTTTTAAATGTCGATAAAATTTATAAGTTTTAAAGTGATCTCCTAATTTTTTTGCTATATATACGAACATAACAATTATAAATAGCAGAATATTTAAAAATTATTTACATATTTACATATAATATTAAAATTTATTTACAATTTATGCATACTTCTTTTTATTCGCTTCTTATTCTTCTTCTGCTTTGTTCTCTATCGTTTTCTTTTTCTTCTTTCTTTCTTTTTTTTATATTTTATATCTATTATTTTCTATAAATTGTTAAAATAAATTCGTGTTACAATCTATTTAAATTTGTTTGACAGTTTAACAGTTTAACAACATGAATCTGCACAGACAATTAGCATTGCAAAAAGAGGTTTCAACTTTCAATACTTCGAGATATTCGAGTTTCAAGTATCGATATCAATTAAACATTTAACTTTTTTAGAGACTCAGTGTTCATGAATATTAGAACTTTCTTGATCCCAAAAATGTTTAACCAATCAACTTGCAATTTTTATGGAAAAGCAATAATCTTAAACCTGATTTATGCAGGTCGTAACTGGTAAATATCGTAAACTGTAAGAAATTGACTAATCAAAATTAAGGATGAGAAGAATAATCGACTATAATTGGTTAATTTCTTATAGTTTACGGCATAAATTACCAGTTACGGTCTGCATAAATCAAGCTTTATTAGTTACGCATTTCTTGAACCGAGAACTCGGACTAAGTTCTGTATCGTGGACATAGAACATTTTTAAGGCATTTGTATATAAAAATGTTTTAATCTTTAATCATAATCTTTGACTATACACGACCAATCATAGTGCATCGTAAGGCAAGCGAAATTATTACTACGTACTGTGATTGGTCAATTTCTTTGCGTTTCCTTTGGACGCGCTCAAAGCATTTTATCTTTGTTGCTCATTATATATTAAAGAAAGATATCATGATGCTGAGCGTCGCGAAAAGGAAGCTAGGATGTCACTATTCGTTATTTGTTGACATTCGTCAGTCCGTTGTCACAGTATAGTAGCCCAACTTTGGTAATTTCAGCATGGGTAAAAATGAATTGCACATGCGCGGATTTGGTAGGGAACCAATCACGGCAGTGACCTTCTGTTTCGCTTGCTCTCTCTTTATCTCTTTTTAACCTATTATACACCTTAACCTATTATACACACACTATACAGGACGAGACATCTGACATTGGGACATACACTATACTGGGTGATTTATTTGAAATATACAATTTCAGATCAGTCACTCAAAGATGCCGACAGAGAGTTGCATTACTGTACCGTGAGACCGTTACCGGCCTTGAACCGATGCGGACATGTTTTACGTGTGTGTCCTTCGAACAAGAATTTTTGAGTTTAACTTCTTACGAGGACTTTAGCCGTAGACAAAATTTAAATCAGTTGTTGGCCTGAATATATTGATCGTTGTTCAGATCAATTACGGCCATAAAAAATGAAAAAAAATATACTGTGCCATTGTCGACCTCTTATGAGGACGGACGTAATAGCAAATCAGGTTATTTTTAATTATTCCGTACACATACACACATGCACACCCACAATTTTTAATTTAAATACATTAATTTTACTTAAGAGACTTTTTATTTTAATAAAATATCTTTCTCACATATAGGAAAATAGCAGGTTACGTGATTTTAAATTTTCAATGAAATTATTTCGAAAAGAATGATCAGTGACAAGAAATAGGATTTCTTTAATTTTTTCTTGCAACGATGAAGCCACGGTATGCAAATAATTGCTTGGAATAAGTGATTTGGCCATTAATAAATAAGACAGAACAGGTAATAAAAAAAAAATATATATATATGTGTGTGTGTGGGGGTGTGTGTGTGTGTGTGTGTGTGTGTGTGTGTGTGTGTGTGTGTGTGTGTGTGTGTGTGTGTGTATATATATATATATATATATATATACAATTACTATAAATGTATTAAATATTAATAAATAATTTAATATTAATCTTTTATTGTTTATCATAACAAAAATATATATAATAGATAAAAATAAATATAATAAATAATAACAATAAATAATAAAGGTAAATAATAATATTGATGTCTATATCTAGATGTCCATATCAATTTTAGCTTCTTCAAAATCAGAATATTTCTAATAATTTTAATTCGAAGTTAATATAATTAAAATAAGCAGTTTTATATACATATATAGTGCAAATAATAAAAAGATACTAAAACTTATTAATTTAAGTTCTATTAACACAATATGTATCGCATACTAAATTATAAATTGTTACTTCGCACAAACACACATACACACACACATACACACAATTTTTAATTTATTGTTAGATGCAATAATTTTACTCAACAGGCTTTTTATTTTAATAAAATATATTTCTCACATAAGTATAGGAAATATATCTCTCACATAAATATAATAAAATATATCACATAAGTATAGGATTTTAAGTTCTACAAATTGGTCCAGTACAACAAGAAGAAATTTAAAAGATATGTGTAATTATTAATTTTAATGCATTGGTTACATTAAAGTGCATTTGTTTTTAATATTAAAAATATTATAAATATATTTTTAATATTATATTAAAAAAGTATCATTTTAACAATATATTTCAGACAAGAAATATAATAAAAAATAATAAAAAGATATTCCTATTATAATATACATACATATGTAGAAACTATAAAAAAGAATAGAAAATATAAGGAAAAATGTATATCAAGAATATTTTTTATAAATATTTAAAAATTAAATATATTTATATATTATGTATATTTAAGTTAATACTATTTTTCTCTTTTTTCTACATTATCGATAAAATACACTATATATATTATATAATATTGATAATTTTATAATTAATAAAAATAAATATATTTAATAAATAAAATAACTATAATTAATAAAAATAAATAATTTATAATAAAATAAAAAAATTATTCCTTAAGGATATTACTCAAGAATGTAAAATTTCAAAAGTTTAATTTTCAATTCATATGTTGAAGTATTTCTATAACTGAGTGTACATGTATCCTTAAAAATCCATTAATTTTTATTTGTTTTAACTTTCTTTTTTTTCAGTAATGCAAATGAAGATCAGAAAAGCAAATGTTTCTTATTTTGTTTTATATCAGAATCTTTTTGCTAAAAGCGAATGCTATAGTAACCTACAAATAATAGAAGTGCATCTGGTTGTACTTTTATAAAACAAAATATAAATACGAAATTACAATATTTACTATATTTTGGTGTTTTATTTGTCTAATACAACAAAATTGTAAAATAAAATTTCAAACATGGACAGTGATTCAGACATTTATTATGATTTGTGTGATATTCCTACGTTATATGTCTCACCGAGGGAACTTTTTGAAGTTATGCTACCTAATGATGGCACAATGTAAGTATTATCACAATAAATTGTTTTTTTTAATTTTTAACTTCATATTTATAAATTTGTTCTCATAAAGTTAATATTATTATTATATTTGTAAAATTATAATAATTATGAATGAAGAATTTATAATAAAATAAGTTATTGCGCAATGTCATATAATTAAGCTGATATATAAAAAACACATTAAAAGTTTTATTTAATTTTTTATTAATTTCTTATGTTTTAATACAAATATGTAATATTAATTATAATATATATATATTATAAATACAAATAATATTATAACAAATATAAAGTGTTAATTATTTTTATATATATTTTCAGATGTTTTATCGCTATGGTGGAAAGAGTCGATGGCAAAATTACTGTAAAAACTAAAAACGGTAATGTTGAACGTTGCCGAGTGCTTTTAACAAATAATATTGACTGGAAAGTTCAACTTACTATATGGGGCGATAATATAAATAGAGTAATACATAACTTCCAAACATCATTCGTAAGTTTTTGTCATAAAATTAAAATTATGTTTTATTATAAATATTTACTATAAATTAAAATACAAATTATGATAATAATGTTTTACTTTAATTTGTTATTGAATAAAAAGTAAAAGTATTAATTGTTATAGAATTTAATTTTATTTTTGTAAAATAATTTATAAAAATTTTTTAAAATTGTTAATTTTAATAATAAAAAAATATTTAATTACTTTAAAGGCCAAAACACATTTGCATTTTGGTTGAATACTTTATGTAGTTACTTTTGGAACAATCAATTTTCTTATGCATATGTGTTATATGTTATGCAAAAGTATGTACTCTAGTTCTAATTCATCTACACAATTTTTTTTATTTTATCCAAGTCTAATTTAGAATGACATTTTTTATAATTATTTAATAATCAGGCATATATATAAACCACAATGGAAATTAAAGTTAGAGAATTGCGAAAGAAAAGCTTCTTCTTTAATTTCCACTTTGTTTTATATTCATGATGTCTAGTTATTAAGTTATGAATAAAAAAATCTTACTTTTAACCTTGAATTAAACAGGCGATTTAATTATTTTAAGTAATATAAAACTATTTTTTCAATAAAATATTTAAAAAACAACATACAATATTTTACAAAAATGTTTTTATTATTATTATAGGTAATACATATATCCGGAGCTTTTTCTCAGCCTCGTCATTCTATAAGTTTGAGAAATGTGATAATGGATTTAACACTAAAAGATTATACAATCGTAAATGTTATAGGAAAAATTCGAAATTCGGAGGAAATGCAATCTTATACATTAATTGATATTCAAAATATTTTAAATTCTCCAACGAAGTATGGTAAGTATAATTTTTTTTAAAAAGATGTACTATGTAAATGTAAAGTTTAATTTGACACATTTCTATTAAAACAAATTTATTAATTAAATAGAATACGTATACAAATAAATGTCAAGAATAGAACTGAAGAAGTATTTTAATTTTTATCAAAATAATTAGATGTATATCCTTTTTCTTATTTAATTTTTATTCTAATTATAGTGACTTTGGAAGCTTTCTTAAAACACGATTTTATTGAAGATACATTTGGAGAAATTACTTATATTTCATCAGTAGGAATCGGAAAATTTAGGGGTTTGAAATGCGATGTAAAGATCGTAATGTTTTAAATAAATTTAGAGTAAAAACAAAGCTTCAAATATCTGGAATTTTGAAAATTGATAGAATGCCAAATTTTTTGCTTGTTGAGAATGTATCAGATATAAAAATCATACCAGGTACTATTACCGATGAAGAACTTTCGAAGGCAGTATTTCTTCCGAAAAGGAAAAGAAAATCCGAAAATGACATTATGGTATATTCTTTTATTCTATTTTCTTTCTTCTTCTTTTTTATCTTTGATTGTTTACTTATTCATTTTATTTCATTTTGAATATTTCCGCAAATTTAACAGTAAAATATTTATTAACTATTAGTTAAAATTATAATTTAATTTTAAAATTAACATTAATGTATCTATACATGCATTTAAGTTTTATTCTCAATTTTTTATTTAATAACTTTTCTTTTAACTTTTCCTTTTAAATCTTATTTTTCAACAAGTTACACATTAGTTTTGAATTATATATTATATAATAAAGTACACAAACAAGATAAAAGTACATATAAAATAAAGTACACAAACAAAAAAAATATAACATACTTCTATTTTAAAAAAAATTAAATTATTAATTTTAATATTTTATTTATAGGAGTAATCCAAACATGAAAAGTAATCTTACAGCAATTTTATAGGAGTAATCTATTTTACAAGGTAAACATATATTTTTATAATATATAATATAATTGATATATTATATAAATATATTATATTAATATATTATATAATTGAATATTTAGTTAAAATTATTTAATGAAATGTAGTATGTCTTTTTTATATGCAAATTGCACTTTTGTTTTAATGTAATTCCTAATTTTTGTGTTAATAATTCTAGCTATCGATTTTAATTATTTTTCAATGCAATGAAATGTTTTGTTGAAAATTAAATTCCTTATAACTTTTGATTGTTTCATTGATTCAACTTTTTATATAAATCTTTAAACATATGTAACAACAATTTGTTTTTGTTAAATTCCTATCTAAATATCTTAAACGTAGATACTAAACATCCTTATAAATTAAAATATTTTAATGTTTCTCTTTTAGAAACAAACTTTTTCAATCTAAATAAACGAAATTAAAATTTAATGATTCAAAAAATGTACATAATCTTTGCAATCTTGCTTTTTAATTAATATAAATATTATCACATTTTGCAGAATTAAAATTGAATTTCCAATCCTTTTTTTACGATACATTCTTCAGAATCCATTAATATATATTTGCTTTAACTTTTTTTTCCATAAAAAACAAAATTTCTTTTTTGTTTTATATCTTTTGTTTTCTAAACAAAAACATATAAATGTAGTAACCTACAAATAATACGAGATATTAGTTGTGCTCATAAAAAGTTTAAATTAATATACAAAAGTTAACATCAAAGTTTAATTATTGCATATTAATCATATTGTTGCAGTAATTGAGATAAAAAACAATTATTTGCATAATTAATAAAATAAAATACGAAAATAAAAATGACTTCAACACAGGAAAAAAAGACATTGCAAAAAACGAGAACATGATCTTAAAGGAAATTACCGATTCAAATTTATTTACACACAAGGAAATTTTAGAGGATATTGTTGAAAACGATACAACTTTGTAAGTAAACAACTTTTTATTTTATTAATAATCACATAATTATAAAGAATAAGTATATATTATATAAAATCGATTGAAACTATAAAGCACATACATACATTTGATACAAATTTTATAATTTATAATGATATAATTTATTTATAAAAAAATCGTTTTAGATATTGCTTAAGAAAATTACGCGTCAAAATCAGAGTTGAATAATTTCATATTTGCACGTACACGCGCACAAATATACACGATTTTTAATTTAGATACATTAATTTTACTCAAATAAGCTTTGTATTTTAAATATTATAAAATATGTTTTTCATTTTACAGTGAAATAACAGGTTATGTGAGTTCAATCTTTCAAATAAAATCATATGAGAAGAATGACAAGAAATGGGATCTTTTTAACTTTATTTTAAGTACCGGCGGAACCACTATACAAGTCACTGCTTGGAATAATTTGGCTTTTAAATATGCGAGCTTAATAACTAAAACAGAACGGGTAAGATATTTATTTATACACACACACACACACACACACACACACACACACACACACACACAAATATATATATATACATATATAATTACTATAAATCTCTACTTAATATTAATAATTTATTATTAATTCTTTATTATTTATTCAACAATAAAAATAAATATAACAAATAATAACGATAAATAAGATAGATATACATGTTAACAACAATGAGTTTATTGATTGTATGAACTTCTTCGTTAGAGTCAGAATTCTTTTAATAATTTTAATTTGAAATTACAATAATTAAAATTAATCTTAGCACTTCTTTTTAGATGTATTGTATATATTTAATTGATACCAAAATTTAGCAATTTATATTTCGTTAGCGCTTTATCGCACATACTAAATTGATATCGATAGTATGTTTTTAATTCTAGTCAAATTACTTTTACGATTTCAATGAAAAGTAAATAGATAAATAAAAATATAAAAAAAATAATTTTATATGTTATTATATAACACTTAGATAGAAAAGTCTTAGTTTGGTAATAAATGCCATAATATGATTTTGCAAAATGCACATTTTTTCTTAAAAAGAATTTTTTAATTATAAGTTAATAAATATTTTAGATAATTTTAAAGAAAATTATTTCGAAATAATTTTACAATAATATACAATGTACAGAAAGTCTGAGACCATCCGTACACCTCTTTTATCTCAGAAACAAAGCATTTTAGAGAAAAATGTTTCAGACAAAAGTTGTATGATTTCGAGGGGAACATAAGATGGTTTAACCTTGGATAATCTTTTGAAGGCCATGTATATTACAAGATATTTTGTATTTTATGTTAAAAATAATGCAATTTTGAAGCCTTATAATCGAAAATCATTAAATGAAAAAAATATTTTATCATAGTATTTTGAAAAGCTCTCTCGAAATAAGCTGCAAGAATATGCAATCAAAAATAGAGTGTTCCATTTAAAAAAATGACCATATAAAATCATGACCATATATGACTTACAAACAACTATGCAAGATCAAATCAATGACACCTTATATATCCCTAGAAATCATCCAATTTTTATCTGAAACATTTTTCTATAAAATGCTCTATTTCCGAGATAAAATCTTCCAATTTCTTTTTCGAAATTTTCATTTAAGAATACTCTAATAATAATTGTATAATTTTATGCTGTAACAATTTTCACAACTGCAAACTTAGTTTCTAAAATGTATTCACCAAAAATAATGTGCTAAGATAATTCTTGCTAATACTGTAATTATATTATTTTAGGTGTTAATTTTAAGTAGATTACTACATATTACAATAATTAAATTTAAAATGGTTTCAAATTTTAAAATTCTAATATGATATATTATATCTTATATTTTAAAATTACTAAAATTTTTTTACATGTTTTTTTATCTGGATGAAAAAAAAAATAAAAAAGATATAAATAAACAATAAAGAAAAAATATGTGAGAAGTACAAAGTTTTTGACAAAAGCCATATTTATGCAAAAATTTATGAAAATTTAACAATAATATCAATAATATCATTTTAGTAAATAATCAAGAGTATATAGTATTAACTTTAATAACATTATCACATATCAATTTTTCCAAGATTATTATAATAATTTAAAAAATTTACTGAATTACAGGTTTATACTTTCCAAAATGTAGTACCTAAAATTCCTGTAAAAAAAGAGTTTTTACATAATGCATCTTTTCCGTTTGAATTGCTAATTCGAACTTGTACCATTGTCATACCATTGGGAATTTATAAAATTCCACGCCAAATTGAAGAAATTTCATTAATACAAATGCGTCATGCTAGAGCAAAGAATGGTGTAATAATAGGTAATAATAATAATAATAATAGGTAATAATAATAATAATAATAATAATAATAATAATAATAATAATAATAATAATAATAATAACAATAATAATAATAACATAATAGATAATTTGCTATTAAAGAAATTACAAATTATCCAAATTAATTATTAAAATATTTTACTGTATTTGCAGAAATGATACATTATATTAAAATGGTTTTTAAAAAACCATTAAATAATAATTTTTATATTGGAGCAATCACAGATGGTTATTACACACTATGTGTTTTAATAACAAACGACGGAGAATTTAAAGATGAATTTACTTATGGTTCAAAAATCAAAATAACAGGAAGAATGCGAATATCTGAAGACAAACCCCCATATCTTTCAATTTCTTCAATAAACAATGTTAAATTATTTAACGAAGAAAAGATGCCATTTTTAAAAACTTTAGACGGATATCATCCAATTCCTTAAAAAACATTCGGTAAGTTAATTTTCTTAAGAAAGTTGTTTATTAATGTAAACTTTTTTAAGAAAGTTGTTTATTAATGTAAATGAAATAAAATAGGTTAATTTACTAATCTTAATTTTATATATTAAAAATAAAATATTAAACTTTTTGTTAAAACATAAAATTTAAATTAATTGCAGGTTTTTTTGAACAAATTAAAATATATACTCTATATGATAATTTTAATAAAATATTAAATTTTTTTAATATAAAACTCAAATTATTACAGGTTTGTTTGTTTTTATAAATTAAAATAGATACTCTATATATTTATCAAAAATACAAAACAATGCTGACACTCTTGAACAGAAGTGCCGCATGCCTTAATAATGTGTTCAGCATGCTTGATGGCGTATAATATGACGTATAATATGGCGTATAATATTACAATATAGAATACTCCTGTAAGATTACAATATAATTATTACTGTGTTTTATCTATGTTAGAAAAATCTATGTTATAATATAGAATACTGCTGTAAGATTACAATATAATTATTACTGCGTTTTATCTATTTTATCTATGTTAGAAAAATTTATGTTCTTACTGTTTATATTATGCAATAAATGTCATCATGTTCGTATAAATACAGTTAAATTTATACTGCGTTTTATCTATGTTAAAAGAATCTATATTATAATATAATTATTATTGCGTTTTATCTATGTTAGAAAAATCTATATTATAATATAGAATACTGCTGTAAGATTACAATATAATTATCTATGTTAAAAAATTTATACTTTTTGCAATAAAATGTTTGTATAAATGCAGTTAAATTTATAGAATTTGCAATTATAATCTGTTTTTTACTCTAAAATATTATATTTTACACGCAATAAAGTTTATATAAGCACAAGTTGTATTTATTTATAAAATTTACACACCCACATACATAGATGCATACAAACATACATACAAACCGCATATATTTTTTCTCTGTTCCTTTATCTTTTCATATTATTTTCTATTCTCTAGTATTATTTCTCCCTCAATAATTTTTATTCAAATTACTTTTTTCTTTAAAATAATTTATAGCACAACATAATTACTAAAAAAATTCATTTGCTACTTTTTTGAACTGTCAAATGAGTGCCACCTGATTCGCAATCCGTACCAGATTTACATCGTCACATCGCGAAATCGAGACGGCCAATCACAAACGGAATAAAGCGACAACAATGCAAACGCCAATTCACGATCCCACAGCAATTTTTAAAGAGGACTAGATCGTCGCGCGCGCTTCGCGCGCGCCAATGCGGTTTTCTTATTTTATTATTTTACGGCATATAATTTATATATTATTGCAAAACTGAAACTTATCTATTTTAACATATTATTATATTTTATTGTATTGTTATATACAGGGTGTACCACCTGGAAGTGGCCATCCCCTTTTATCTTTTAAACTAAAAGAGATAGACCATAACAAATATATATGAAATTAAATGGCTTTAACTGAACTTTATTGTGAGCATAGTGGTTGAGTACAAAATTTATCTGTATTAAAGAACGGAGAGATATGTATAATTTTTTATAATAATGTAGATATTTTGATATAATAAAAGTTGTAGCGCTGTTTGAAACGAATATAACGATATATGATTTAATGTAAATATTTTACATATTATACGAGATTTTCCGGCTTGAAATATCGCAGGCGACGTCCACCATTTCATTTTCGGCCCTGCGATATAGCTAACTTCTGACTGAGTATCATGATGAAATGACAACATGACATATGTCAACCTCTAATGCACGAGTCAGAAGTTGACTATATCGCAGGGCCGAAAATGAAATTGTGGCCCGCGATATTTCAAGTCTTTTTTAGTTTAAAAGATAAAAGAGGGTGACTACTTTTAGGTGGTACACCCTGTATATCAAGAACAAGCAAATATTCTTATTAATATTATGATTCACATCTGTTTCATCATAAATGATAATTTTATTCTTCTATTATCATTATTTGTTATTATCTTAAATATAATTTTTATAAATTACAATTGTAAATTTGAGAACTAAAGTATTTTTATGTATTATTTATGTCATGAGCATAAATAAATATTCTTATCAATATTATGATTTACACCTTACTATTATTTTACATGTTAAATTCTTTAGCTAAAATTTAATATTTTTTTAATAAAAAATTAATTTTTTTACATTCTTATTTTAATCGTAACATGCATATATATATATATATATATATATATATATATGCATGTTACGATATATATATGTATATATATATGCACATATAAAGTTTATATCACTACATTATTACTAAATTTCTATTAATTTTACAAATATTATGATATGATGCTATAAATATTTAATTAAATAATTTTTTAATATAATTTTAAATTATTTTATGTTCAATTTTAAAGTACTTTGGTTATTTTCTTTCAGACATATTTTTATGTTAAATATTGAATTGTCATTTATTGTTTTAATAATATTTCTTGTCATTATGTATACAAAATAAATTATTTTCTATTATTTTACTCGACAAATTATTTTGTTATAGATAATGCATCCTCAGGGTTTATGCTTAAAGGAATATGGAATAATCCATTTCCAAAAAGCATTTTTCATCACAGGATGCACTATTAAATAAATGAATATATAAAAAATGTTGTATTATAAAATATTGATACAAAATTATATCTGTTTGTATTTATTATAAATATGTATATAATATAAAATTTATTATTTTGAAATTTATTTAAAATAATTATAATTACACTGTAGAATCTATACGTCCAACATTCTTACTGAAACATTTCTGTATATACATAATTTTTACCCAATCTACTTTGTCTTTCTTGTCCTAAATAAATTTGTAATGATTCCCAAGATCTAACTCGTGAAAATGCAACATAAAGTTGTCCATGACTGAACACATCTTTTCTTAAATCGATTGCAATTTTATCAAATGTTTGTCCTTGTGATTTATTTATTGTCATAGCAAAAGCAATTTTAATTGGAAATTGTCTTCTTTTAAATACAAATGGGTAAACATCTTCACAATATAAAGTTATACGATTTAAAAAGATTATTTCTCCTCTTTTATCACCAGTCAGAATTTCACACTTTAATAAATTATTTCCTAATTCTAAAATTAATAATCTTGTTCCATTACACAAACCTTCACTGATATTCAGATTTCTAATCAGCATGATAATCGTATATTTTCTTAATCGGAGTTCATAAGGTGGAAAATTTGTTGGATTTAAAGTATTTAAATATTCTGTTAAAATAGCTTCATTAATATCATTATTATTATCAGTAGTTTCAGTAGTATCTATACTTGTGTATACTCTTTCTGTTGATTCATCAAGTAAATTCACAACTTGTTTATTTAGTTCATCCACATCAACATTTCTTGCAGAAAGTATAGCACGTTTTGCTGCAAGTCTATACTGATTGTGTTTGATTATTTCTTCATATGTATCTTTTATTATATTTACATTTAAATTTGCTGTACATCTTAGTGGAATTTCAACATTATTAAACTGATCGTTTAGAGTACCATTACCCAAATCTAATAAAAATTGAGCAAATTCCTGTTTATGTGGTAAAATACGCATATTTTCCGTTAATGAAAAAATTTCGAAATGTTGCCATAATGAACTGAATTTAATTGATAAATTTACAATTTCAGAACGTGTAGCTCTTTGTTTTACTGGCAATAATTGTCTGAAATCTCCACCAAGATTAACCATTTTTCCTCCAAATGGTATATCATTATGCATTAAATCCTGTAAGAGATGATTCATTACTTCAAGGGCATATCGTGGTGCCATTGGTGCTTCATCCCAAATAAAAACATCTATTTTTTTTAAATAATCAGCTTCTTTGGATTGAAGTTTTATATTCGATGTTGAATCATCAAGAAGAGGCACAGGCAAACCTAAAGTTTTATGAGCTGTTCTTCCATTTGGAAGTAATGTTGCAGCGATACCAGTGAAAGCCATTGCATTAACAACTTTGCCTTGAGATTTGAGTAAATAGTATAATGTTGTGTAAACAAAAGTTTTACCTGAACCTCCTGGACCGTCAATGTATAAGCATTTTTTCTGTTGATTGACAGTTTTCTCCAAAAGAGTTGAAACATAATCAACAACATTTTTTTGGATCATAATTTAACTGACTGTACTGTTGCTGACCGCATAAAGCTTCTTTTTGCAATTATTCCGCATCTTCTTCTTCATATTTTATATTTAGTTGTTCCATTTCTGGAAATTGCGAAAGTTCCCAACCTTCTTTGCGAAGTAATTGATCGATTTGAGCATAAGCTTTTTTTATTCCAGTGGCTCGTTCAAATCGTCGTATGTAATCTTCGGAGATTGCAATTTGAAATTCATTCCATAATTCTTTTGGATGCAATGGTTGGCAATGCATTAGTATTCGAACAAAAAGTGACCTAAGCTATCTTGGCATCATCCATATAGAAGCTTCGCTTATTGCACGTTTCCATTCATCATCATCTTCAATTAAACCCAAAGCCAAACATGCAGAAGTAAATGTTTGATGCAATACACCATTGACTGTTTTTAAATCGTTATAACTTGCTGCTCCTTTAACATTCAATAAAAGGATACGTAAATGGAATAACTCGATTTCAGTTGGACTAACTGAGTATATGCGTCCGATGCAATTAAATTTACACTGACGTTTTTCCCAACGACTAATTTGTTTTCTATCAAGAATTACTTTTTTGAATACGTAATATAAAGGTATATCTGTATACATATATTGGTGTGCATCAATATCTCGTTTATTTAATTCAAAATAGTCCATTAACATTGTTATACGTTCTAAAACAGATTAAGTCTTGTTCATTTAAATGATTAGAGATAATTACATTTTCTCGTCTACGTCTCTTCAGGGGGGTAAAGAGGGTTGTATAGAATTTCTCAAAAATGAGAATCTATATCTTGGTTAAATGCACCAAGTAAAATATATGCATATGCCGTGTTTTTCGTTTAAAATTTCGCGTACAATTAAAAAAAATTTTTCAGGCATTTACATCCTCTGTGGCTCGTAGACGCTAGTTTTCTTATCATGTTATTGAATATATAACGAGCCTAATTCCTTTCGATTTAATTACATTTTATTCATTTGGTAAATGTACAGGTAAACGAATAATAGCATGACTTTTCTCTTGCAACGTTTTATTTACAATGCGCCAATAAGCTTCAACTGGTCCTACATAACGTGCTTCGATAAAATCCTTGATTTCGTCATATACGATTTTTATATTATTCACATCTTCTTCTATGATTACAGATGCTGCATCGTGACCTTTATAAATATATTTATATAAGTACTTCACCGACTTAATACTTGAAACAATTTCAACATTAATGTGACAATTAAAAATCGTTAATAATATTGGACAATAAGGAACAACAAATCGATTATCTACTACAAATCCTTCAGATTTCTCATACGAAATGTTAGTATCTCTTCGACGATATTGTGGATAACCATTTTCATCCATAGTTGTTTCCTCATGAAAGGATTTTGGAAAATGCTTTGAACATTTTCCGTTTACCACACACCAATCACCACATAGTCCATGAATCATATTTTTCATGACAATTTCATGCAAATTTTTATCAATAGCAGGATTCGGAATTTCAGCGGAAATATACTTATCAACAGTTTCCGAATTAGTAATTTTACAATATTGTTTTAAAGTTATTAACATATGCACATGTAGCAAACCACGTTTCTGAAATTCGATTACATAAACAAATGCTTTTACCTCACCAAAAAATTCTTGTCGAATAATCAAATCTATCAAATAATTTTTTTTTACATCAAAAACTCTGGCGCAAATATCAGGTCTATCAGCAGGTTGTTGATTTGGAAGCAAATTTTCTTTAATTTCAAGCCAATTTGGATTACAGGTCATTGTAATGAAAACATCTGGTTTACCTGGTTAAATTTGCGAACAATAGCCATCGCATCTTGATAATTTTGCATCATATTTCGAGGTGAACCAATAAATGTCGATGGAAGTATCATTACTTGTCCAACACGAGCATTAGCATCAGTCACTTTTTTTTCTAAATAATCGATCAGTTCCTGATACTTTTTCATTCTCAACTGTTTTTGATTTTCTTTACACCAATTAATACTATCTTTTTCTATTTTTACATAGTTGTCAACAAGCCATTGTTGAAATAATCGTTTACCCATTAAAAAAATATTGATATTGTCACGTATAGTCATTCGATATTGAATGTACATAGATCTAGTTACACGTTTTCCATTAATTTGTTTAATATTATCGTGCCAACCTTGCGTGCCATGTGGATAATACATGGGATAAATCCAAGGTTCAACGTTTGGATTCATTGTACTAACATATTTTAAAGTTTTATCACATTTGTTTCTAATTGTAACATAACAATCAGGAATATCTCCATCTGCGGTAGTTGAAAAAATTGCAGCAACTTCGTTAATTCTTTGAACATTATATCTTCCGCGATCAATACCTATTTTCTTATTTAAGAATGCCATTTTTAAATTAGGTACATTTAAACCTAAATTTTCTTGATTACGAACTTCTTCGTGCATCATTTCATATGACTGAGCAAATATATTATTGCTGCGAATAATATTATCTAACGTATGCAATAACTCTTCATCGAGATTTGTATTTGCATTTAAACGGTATTCTGTAGCTTCGTTAGCGTCAAGTATAAAAAGCTGTCCATAACTTGATTGTTCTTTTGTAGCAGGATATAATGCAGTGTTAATTTGGTAATAAATTTGACCTTGAACTTTGAAACAATAAGGTCCTCGTTTTTGTGCTTTGAAATTAACCAAGTTAGCATTAAAAGATGCAAAAGAAAATGCACTATTGTAACCTCGTAGATTTGTTAAAAACTCTTTGGATTTTTGATGATTTCCAGAAAGTAATTGTTGTAAATAAATTGGTATATAATTCGGCTCTATGTATTTTAAACAACATAATAATTTAGTATCGAGCACTAAGAGCCCATAAACGCGGATGGCAATGCGTAAATTTTTACGAACATTAATTGTTCGCGAAAAAATTTTTAAGACATATGCACATATGCCAGGTTATAGATTCTCTTGGTTTGAGACTTCTATAACAACCCCTTTTACCCCCCTGGAGAGATGTAGACAGGAAAAATATCGGGGCGAAGTCGCTGAATCGGGAATCGAACCCGAGTCTTTCGCTTGCCGGGCGACTGCTCTTGCCACTGAGCTATTCAGCCCCACACCGATACTTCTCCTGTACGTTTTTATTAATCGGTGGAAATAATGAGAACACGATAATTAGCTCAACGTGTAGTTCTAAATAAATTGGTATATAATTCGGCTCTATGTATTTTAAACAACATAATAATTTAGTATCGAGCACTAAGAGCCCATAAACGCGGATGGCAATGCGTAAATTTTTACGAACATTAATTGTTCGCGAAAAAATTTTTAAGACATATGCACATATGCCAGGTTATAGATTCTCTTGGTTTGAGACTTCTATAACAACCCCTTTTACCCCCCTGGAGAGATGTAGACAGGAAAAATATCGGGGCGAAGTCGCTGAATCGGGAATCGAACCCGAGTCTTTCGCTTGCCGGGCGACTGCTCTTGCCACTGAGCTATTCAGCCCCACACCGATACTTCTCCTGTACGTTTTTATTAATCGGTGGAAATAATGAGAACACGATAATTAGCTCAACGTGTAGTTCTAAATAAATTGGTATATAATTCGGCTCTATGTATTTAAAAAATTTTTTCGCGAACAATTAATGTTCGTAAAAATTTACGCATTGCCATCCGCGTTTATGGGCTCTTAGTGCTCGATACTAAATTATTATGTTGTTTAAAATACATAGAGCCGAATTATATACCAATTTATTTAGAACTACACGTTGAGCTAATTATCGTGTTCTCATTATTTCCACCGATTAATAAAAACGTACAGGAGAAGTATCGGTGTGGGGCTGAATAGCTCAGTGGCAAGAGCAGTCGTCCGGCAAGCGAAAGACTCGGGTTCGATTCCCGATTCAGCGACTTCGCCCCGATATTTTTCCTGTCTACATCTCTCCAGGGGGGTAAAAGGGGTTGTTATAGAAGTCTCAAACCAAGAGAATCTATAACCTGGCATATGTGCATATGTCTTAAAAATTTTTTCGCGAACAATTAATGTTCGTAAAAATTTACGCATTGCCATCCGCGTTTATGGGCTCTTAGTGCTCGATACTAAATTATTATGTTGTAATTGTTGTAATTTATCAGGAAGTGGTGGTAGAGGCTCTAATATAACTTTGCCATAACTACAACAATCGTGGAATGAATTACCTTTATTGTGAACTTTTTCAGCCTGAAAATGCTTTGCTTTACAATATTGGCATTCTACATTCATTTTTCCTATATAATGTTGATTTAAATTATGGCAGTCTATGTTTTGAAATCCTTTATATTTAGCTCTATAATTTTGCTTACTTCTTTTGTTTAAATCTGTATTATTGTGTGTTTGTAATAATTGCTCATCATTATTTCTGCATAAATTTTCATTAGATGGTCCAGCTATACTATTCGCTACATTTTCTTTTTGCATATTTCTTTTGCATAAATCTGTAATATTATGTGTTTGCAATAATTGTCTATTATCAGTTTTGAACAAATTATCATTGGATGACCCAGCTATGTTATTTGCTATATTTTCTTCTTGCTTATATCTTTTGTGTAAATCTATTTTATTTTGTGTTTGCAATAATTGTTTATTATTAATACTGGATAAATTTTCATTAGATGGTCCAACTATACTATTCACTACATTTTCGTTTTGCATATTTCTTTTCCATAAATTTGTAATATTATGTATTTGCAATAATTGTCCATTATTAGTTCTGGACAAATTATTATTAGATGACCCACACACAATAGTATTATTTGCAATATTTTTTTTCTTTCTTTCATAGTATTTTTGTTGATTTAAAGCCTTTCGTTCTCTTTTTAATCGCTGAAATTCTTCCTCTTCCTCTGGAGTACGAATAACTTTTCGTTTACCCATAATTGATTAACTTAATTTTTCTGTTAAAAATTAAATTTTACTTTTATTCAGTGTAAAATATACACAAGATGGAGAAAAAGAGACTAAATAAAATTGAAATATTAAAATGTACCAAATATAAATATTAAAAACAAAATTTTTGTTTATAACATAAATGTTATTAATTTGTAGTTAATAAATTAAACAACAAAATACTATATAATGTTAAATTTTATTTAAATAAAAATAACAATAATAACTTTTACAAAATTGAATGTTATGGTATATTACAAAAACTAATTACTTAACACACTTTCTTAAATTATAATTCTGAATATGACTATCATATAAGATTTAAGTTTAATGATATATAATTATAAAACGATAATAAATATATAACGTTCAAATACAATCTAATCTTATATAAAACATATAGTTTTATATTGATAATAATATATAATTGAATTAATATAAATTGAATGTTAATTTATTAAAAGCGACAAATCTTAAAATAACAAAGTTGATTTAAAATGTCAAATTTTTAATTATATTAATGACAAATATTAAAATGTTAACTTTTTAATTCTAATGTCAAATATAAATGTCAAATAATTTTATCTAATGTTCAAAAATTATGTCAAATTATCAAATAATCTTCTTGAGTAACTGGTAAATCTGAAATCAAATATTTTATTATATTTTTTTAATAAATAGTACACACACACACACACACACACACACACACATATGTAACATAGGTATGTAATTAGTTTAATTTTTTATTATTATTAAGAATATTGTACACGCTACGCATGTTTCTTTTATATCAGTGTTTCTTTTTGCGTTTTTTTTGCGTTCTTGAGCATGCGCGAGCTGCGAGTACTCCTTGGCGACACTGAGCTTGCGCTCCTGCACATCACGTATCCTTCACATGTCCTTCTCGTGTACGTCGCGTGCCCGTCATGCGCTTCGCACGCCTCGTTTGCCTCACGCCTTGAGCGCCTCAGGCGTTCGTTTAGTAGTACTAGTGTGTGTGTTCCTTTGTACAAGTCAGTCATGTTTTGTATGCTGTGCAGAGTTATGAATAAATATCGAGTACTGTAACATTCGGGTGTACTATTCTTCAGAATATATTCCCAGGAAAAGAAAATAGGCGTACACATACGCTACGGCACAAGCCCCCTCAAACATTTGGTCCTTCGAGCCGGATACATAAAATTCCGAAAGTCACGGATTACCACCGTCCGTGGTGATCGTTTCGCTATCTAAGAGACGAATGCTGTATATGCGTGGACATAATATTTTACTTCAGGTACGATCTCCACATTCGTTTTTCTATCTAAGAGACGAATGCTGTGTATGCGTGGACATAATATTTACCTCAGGTAGGATCTCCACATTCATTTTCTTCTTTTATCCATTCTCACTAGTTAAGCAGCCATATTGCATTTTTTGTGAATATCGAACTATCGTTACGCGAATTTAATAAGCATGGATTTAATGTCATTATCGGAAGCTAAAGTCAAGCGAACTACCATTAAGGCAACTTTAACGCGACATAAAAATGCTATAGATAGTTTTGACGTAGATCAAAATTCACGACACGATATTAATGAGCGTAAAAGAAGATTGACAGAATTATGGGATAATTTTGAAATCGTGCAATCGCGAATAGAAATGCTCGAATATGCAGATTCTTCAAACAAAAATAAGGAAGAGCTGCTCGTTCAACAAGAACAGCAAAGAACACATTTCGAACACATATTTTAATATGATTTCGCGTTGTGATTCACTCATCGAACATTTCGATAAAAATAATCCCCAACCGTCCACATCACATGTGGATGGTTCGCAAGGTGATACTCACGCCTCTACACATAGGGAATCGCGTATTAAATTGCCAAAAATCGAGCTTCCAGTGTTCACAGGTTCCTATGATGATTGGTATTCATATCAGGATGTATTTGAAAAACTAATACATGCCAATGAAGGTCTCTCGGAGATTGAAAAATTCCATTATCTACGCTCCTCACTCAAGGATAAAGCAGCTGAAATTATAAAATCCATTGAGACCACCACTGACAACTACAATGACGCATGGGCGTCGGTTAAGGAACGGTTTGATAATAAGCGTTGGATAATCCATAAGCATGTACAAGCTATATTCGACGCTCCGATACTCATCAAAGAAAATCACAGTCGTTTACGCGAGTTACTAGATGCTATCTTAAAGCACTTACGTGCGCTTAAAGCCTTGAAAAGACCCACAGAATCGTGGGATGATTTAATCATTCATATTGTCGTCTCAAAACTTGATCCAGCAACGAGTAAGGCTTGGGAAACTAGTTTGCCCGACAAAGACGTTCCAAATTTGAAGTCACTAATTGATTTTCTTTCCAAGCGTTGTCAAGCGCTTGAAACAATTTTTAGCAAACTGTCAACTAATCAATCCACTAATAATTCAAAATCCATTAAGTCCAAAGGGCCTTCCGTCTCAAATCTTGCTACATCTAATGTATCTTGTCCACAATGCAAAGAAGGTCATTATTTATATTATTGTGAAACGTTTCTTAAGCTACCAATAGAAAAAAGAATTTCAGTCGTAAGGAAGGCTCATTTATGCATTAATTGTTTAAGAACTAACTCACATCTTGCTAAGGATTGCAATTCAGGTGCTTGTCGTAAATGCAGTAAAAAACACAACACATTGTTACATTTACCGAATGCTGTGAGTGATAACAAGGTTTCTATTGATGATGTGGCGTCCAACGAATCGACTTCTCAAAGCAAGGCGTCTACTCAGCCAATTGTCACACAATGCGTAGCAGCACATCACTCGTTGGGCATCATACTATCTACAGCTATCGTACATGTATTCGATTATAAAAATGATAGACATTCTTGTCGCGTGTTATTAGATAGCGGATCTCAGATGAATTTTATAACACAAGAATTTGCTGATAAGTTGCGTATTAAGGAACAATGCGTCGAGATTGCTATTACCGGAGTAGTGAAGGGAACTATTCAAGCTAAAAAAATGATCAATGTACACATACAGTCACGCTTTAATAACTTTAACGAAAAGGTAGTGTTCAAAACGCCCTCGCTAAAAGGAGCGAGGGTCCGAGCGATCATTCGGCGCCCCTGGCAGCCGTTAGCGCGACATCGCTTTGTCAGCGCAATTTAAAAACAGCGCTTGCCCTTCTCGAAAGATCCAAGGAAAATAAATAAATTCTTAACCGTTCGTTTTGAACATTTATATTAGTTCACGAAAAATCGGGATCTTTCGAGAAGGGCTCCGCTATAAATTGACGCGCTCGCGGAACACGGCGCTTCTTGGCTTAAAGGTACTCGACGCACTCACTTATTTTTCGATCACGAGAAAAAACGTTCTTCCGTTGCTCGCGGATTGAATCAGTCGTCTCCGTTGCTCGCGGATTCTGAAATCGCTTTCGCGTAATTAATTTAAGACTGTGTATTATAATTAGTGTTATAATTGTTATAATAAACTGACTATTATTGTTAAAAGACTTAGATTTATCGTCGAATTAATTTCTCTTCGTTTTCTCTCCTCGCGGATTTTTATCCTTCGGTTTCGCGCTTGCCTCCCGCGTCAATCTCGCATAAACTCTATCATTTGCTGGTCCTTCGAGCCGGATATTTAGTGACCGGTTTTTCTACAACGCGGAGTGAGTGCGAAGTGTTGTGGTTCTCTGTGCTCCGAACACCAGTCACCTGAAATTCAGTCATCATGAGTCGCAAGGCCGAGTTGACAATCACCGCTGCAACGGATCTCTACGGCAAAATTGCCCGTACTCACGAGAACCTGATGAAGCTGGGCGCTGCCAAGATCACGGTGGGCGCAGTGGAGGCGCGATTGCAGTCCTTGGAAAGGTACTGGACGAAGTTCGACGCGCACAACGATGAGCTCTTGAATTATCTCGACCAAGTGGCCGATTCAGAGTACATAAGACTCGACATACCTGCTCTGGCTGAAGAGGCCTACCTCGCCAATAAGGGTCTGCTGTTGGACCTCCTGCGTAACCTCAAGACGGAAGAGAAGGAAGCTGGCACGAGAGGGTCAGAGCCGTCCTCACAAGCACCCCGCACGACTCTTCCGAGGATCCAGCTGCCTCATTTCTCCGGGAAGTACGAGGATTGGCCAGCCTTCCGTGATCTCTTCCAATCGCTAATCGGAAGGGACACTCTCACGTCCTCAGTCGAGAAGCTCCACTACCTGAAGACATGCCTGAAAGGAGAAGCAGAATTATTGATTCGAAGCCTGCCCACGACAACCGAGAATTTCGAACGCGCATGGGATGTTCTCGTTGCTTACTATGAGAACAAGCGGCTCCTGGTGCGCAGTTACATCTCCCAGTTTACGTCACTCCAGAAGCTGAAGAGCGAGTCCGTGGTGGAACTGCGCAAACTTTGCCACAGCGTGAAGAGCACGGTAGGATCACTGGAGAGCATTGGGCGCCCGATCACGAAGGGTGAAGATCTTTTCGTGCACCTCGTCGTTGACCTGCTTGATCCTCGATCTCGCCGCGAGTGGGAGAATTTCATTAGTGATTCCAACGATCCACCCTCGTACGACAAACTCCAGCTCTTCTTGGATCGTCGGCTGCACACTTTAGAATCGTTGCAGCCTGTCAAGGTCGAAGCCATTTCTTCTAAACCGCATCCAAGTCCGACACAGAAGACTCGCACTCTTCACACGCGTAAGCAGGACAGTAAGCGAGGTCGCTGCTCCCTATGCGGTCAGGATCACTATATTATGTTCTGTGACCTTTACCAGAGCAAGACGGCGGAGGAAAGGAAGCGTCACGTCGAGGCGAACGACTTGTGCCTGAACTGCCTAGGAAGGCACAAGGTAAGCGAGTGTTCTTCTCAAAAGACTTGTTCGTCGTGTCGCGCGCGTCACCACACGACCCTCCACGAGGCATGTCCGTCCGGCGAGAGCGCTAAGACGTCACACTTAGCGCAACACAAAGTCGAGGCGACGACGACAGTTCTCCTCGCTACCGCGCGCGTTCGCGTCCTGGACCGGTTCGGCCGCGCTCACACTGCACGCGCACTAGTTGACCAGGGCTCGGAGTCCTCGCTAGTTTCCGAAGCTTTGGCCCAACGTCTTCGCCTAGGTCGGTCTCCTACCTCCGTCGCCGTGTATGGAATCGGCGGCAAGCAGACGGGCCTCGCCCGCGGTCAAGTCACTCTTCAGATCCGCTCCCTGCGCGACGGGCCTTTAATAAGCGTGGCCGCCTTGGTTTTCCCCCGGCTCACACTTTATGAAGGCGGAATCAAGGCCAATCGTCGGGCGTGGACGCACGTCCATGGGCTGGAGCTCGCCGATCCGGACTTCTTGGCGACGGATCCCATAGACATCCTTCTAGGAGCAGACGTCTACGCCATGATCCTCCAGGCTGGACTTCGACGAGGGAAATCACGGGAACCTGTGGCACAAAAGACGGCGCTGGGCTGGATATTGTCTGGGGCCGTCGGTACGACGTCCACATCGCGCCATGCGTCAGCACATCACTGCCTGGTCGAGGAAGACCTAGGCGCTCTCGTACAAAGGTTCTGGCAGCAAGAAGAGCTACCCGACGCCGCGGTAGCTCTCTCACCCGCGGATCAACAGTGCGAGAACTTCTTCCGCCAGACACATTCGCGGTCCGCGGACGGTCGGTACGTCGTACGTCTGCCGGTCGTTGCCCCGCTGCCAGACTTCTCGGTGACGCGCTCCACGGCTTTACGAGTTCTCTTCAGCATGGAGAGACGTTTCGCTCGGGATCCTCCTTTTCGAGCCCTCTATGCCGACTTCATGCGGCAGTATGAGGACCTGCGTCATATGTCTCGCGTGACTCCGGACGCTACGTCGCGCAGACCGGTGCATTACTTGCCGCATCACGGCGTGCTGCGGAAGAACAGTGTCACCACGAAGCTGCGCGTAGTTTTTAACGGCTCCACGCCAACTACTTCGAAAAGAACCCTCAACGATCACTTGATGGTGGGTCCGAACTTGTTGCCTCCGCTCGCCGACGTGCTACTCCGTTGGCGACGGCACCGCTTCGGTCTAGCCACCGACGTCGAAAAGATGTTCCGACAGATCTTGGTACACCCGGATGACAGGGATCTGCAAAGGATCCTGTGGCGGGATTCCCCGCAAGACAGCCCTGCCGAGTACCAGCTGAGCACAGTGACCTACGGCCTAGCGTGTGCTCCGTTTCTAGCGATGCGCGCTCTCAGGCAATTAGCTGAGGACGAGGGTAAGCAGTACCCTCTAGGAGCGGCCGTTCTCCTGCGAGATGTCTACATGGACGACATCTTAACCGGAGCAGCGACGATGGCGGAGACCCAGGAGATGTGCAAACAGCTGTCCAGTATCTGCATGGCGGGCGGCTTCCCTCTCCGGAAGTGGTCAGCCAGCGACTCAGCGGTGATCTGGGATATCCCGCCGGAGCACCAGTTGCAGCGCGAGACCCGTGACTGGCGACCACACGAGGCTCACTCCACCTTAGGACTGCAGTGGCACCCCGCCACGGACGATTTCTCTTTCGCCACCCGGCACATCGCACTGCCATCCGTCACCAAGAGGTCTGTACTGTCTCTGGTGGCGCAGCTATTCGACCCTCTCGGCTGGCTAGCACCGGTCGTGGTCCGCGCCAAGATTGCCTTCCAATCGACTTGGCTTCAAGGACTTGAGTGGGACGCTCCGCTCGACGACGCCTCCGCGTCAGCCTGGGTCACCTTTCACGCCCAGATACCAGTACTCGAGCAAATCCGAGTACCTCGCTGGATTAATCTGGGTCCTTCTTGCACCCGCGTCGAGGTCCATGGCTTCTCCGACGCCTCAGAACGAGCATATTCCGCCGTCGTGTACCTAAAAACATGGTCAAACGACTCGTGGATTGTCCGCCTAATCACCGCGAAAACAAAGGTCACACCGCTCAAACAGGTGTCCTTACCTCGTTTGGAGTTAAGCGCCGCCGTCCTTCTCTGCCGACTAGCCAAACACGCCTTGACAATCCTCGACCTGACTGCGCCGCTTCACCTATGGACGGACTCCACCGTCGCGCTGGGCTGGATCCGCGGCCACCCATCCAGGTGGCAAACCTACGTCGCGAACCGCGTCTCAGAGATTCAGAGGACCACTCCGCAGGCTGCGTGGCATCACGTTCCAGGCCAGGACAACCCAGCGGACTGCGCTTCCCGAGGTCTCTCTCCCAAGGAACTGCAGAGCCATCCTCTGTGGTGGCAAGGTCCGCCTTGGCTACGCTTAGACGCCACCGCATGGCCGACCGCCGTCGGCCACATCCCCGAAGAGCACCTGCCGGAGAAGCGCACACGAGTCCATGTCAAAGCCACAGCAGCGCCGATGAGCGAGGCCGCCGAGCTGGTGCGGTTCTCCTCCCTGAAGAGGCTCCTACGCGTGACAGCCTGGTGTCGGCGGTGGCTGAGAGTAAGAGAGGATCGGTCCACTGGCACTCAACAGCGCTTCCCCAGTACTTTGTCCGCAGAGGAGATAGAGAGAGCTCGAGTTTGTTGGATCCGGCGAGTACAATCTGAAAAATTCAGGGCCGAGTTAAAATTAATAAGTCAGGGCCTTGCCTTAAGTAAATCAAACTCACTTGCTCGCTTTAGTCCCTTTTTAGGTACCGAGGGTCTCCTGCGAGTCGGGGGTCGACTCAAGCACTCCATCCTAGCCTATGACGAGCGTCACCCCGTCCTCCTGCCGAAGGGCTCGCACCTCACTCGGCTAATTGTGGACGACTGCCATAAACGAGCGTTGCACGGCGGAACACAGCTCACTCTCTCATTAATCCGCCAACATTATTGGATTCCACGGGGTCGAGCACTGGTCAAGGAGGCTATCCTGCGATGTCTCCCTTGCGTGCGATGGCGGGCGCCGACACCACAACAGCTGATGAGCGATCTTCCACGGGAGCGCGTGGTACCAGCGAGGCCCTTCCTTCACACTGGGGTCGATTATGCCGGGCCGATTCAACTTCGCACAACCAAGGGGCGCGGACACCGCTCCTACAAGGCCTTCGTAGCGGTCTTCGTCTGCCTTGCTTCCAGAGCCGTACACCTCGAAGTAGTCTCCGACTACACGGCCGAGGCCTTCCTTGCGGCCCTCAGGCGGTTCGTCTCCCGCCGAGGCATCTGTCGCAGCCTTCGAAGCGACTGCGGGACAACCTTCGTGGGAGCCGATTCCCAGCTGACAGCCCTCTTCACCGCGGGCACGCCAGAAAACCACCGGATCATCGACAGCCTCGCCTCCGAGAGGATCGAGTGGAGGTTCAATCCTCCCTCAGCGCCGCACTTCGGAGGCATTTGGGAAGCCGCAGTCAAGTCGCTCAAACACCATCTCCGACGAGTGATTGGCGACGCCAAGCTGACGTTCGAGGAGATGAGTACCTTCCTCACTCAGGTAGAAGCGTGCCTTAATTCGCGGCCGCTGCAGGCACTCTCGGACGACCCTGAGGACTTGGCTGCGCTGACGCCTGGACACTTTCTGGTGGGAGCCGCCCTGACTGCAGTGCCCGAGCCGTCCTTGCTGGATGAACCAACGTCCCGCTTATCTCGCTGGCAGCTCCTGCAAAAAATGAGAGACCATTTTTGGGAACGATGGTCGAAGGAGTACCTCCACTCCATTACTCACCGTCCTAAGTGGTTGCGCGAAGAGACGGGCTTCAAGGTCGGCCGACTTTGCCTCATCCGGAACGAACTCACACCACCCACGAAATGGCCACTCGCGCGTATCGCGAAAATCCACCCCGGAGAGGATGGTCAAGTTCGCGTAGTGACATTGCGCACCGCAGCCTCCGAGTTGGTACGACCCGTCGTGAAGCTCGTCGTGCTCCCCATCAACGGTCATGGAGATCACGAGCCTCCATCGCAGTAGTTCGGAGCTCCCGACGAGCTGCATATCCTCCGCTAGCCATTCTTTTCGCCAAACGCTCTTGGCGAGGCGGGCGGAAATGTTCAAAACGCCCTCGCTAAAAGGAGCGAGGGTCCGAGCGATCATTCGGCGCCCCTGGCAGCCGTTAGCGCGACATCGCTTTGTCAGCGCAATTTAAAAACAGCGCTTGCCCTTCTCGAAAGATCCAAGGAAAATAAATAAATTCTTAACCGTTCGTTTTGAACATTTATATTAGTTCACGAAAAATCGGGATCTTTCGAGAAGGGCTCCGCTATAAATTGACGCGCTCGCGGAACACGGCGCTTCTTGGCTTAAAGGTACTCGACGCACTCACTTATTTTTCGATCACGAGAAAAAACGTTCTTCCGTTGCTCGCGGATTGAATCAGTCGTCTCCGTTGCTCGCGGATTCTGAAATCGCTTTCGCGTAATTAATTTAAGACTGTGTATTATAATTAGTGTTATAATTGTTATAATAAACTGACTATTATTGTTAAAAGACTTAGATTTATCGTCGAATTAATTTCTCTTCGTTTTCTCTCCTCGCGGATTTTTATCCTTCGGTTTCGCGCTTGCCTCCCGCGTCAATCTCGCATAAACTCTATCAGGTAGAATGTATAATTTTGCCACAGATTACTCAGCAATTGCCTCAAGCACTTGTACCCAAACAAGACATAGCGATACTTAAACACATAAAGTTAGCCGATCCTAATTTTAACATACCGTCTAATATCGATATGTTGATTGGTGTGGAGTTATTTTGGAAACTTATTTGCGCAGGTCAGATTAAATCTTCCAGAACTCAGCCAATTCTACAAAAAACTCTTTTAGGATGGATTATATCTGGTCCGACTCCGAGCAATATTTCAAGCTCGAGCTCTTCAGCTTCTAATTGTTTAGCTGTAACAACAGATCTAAATCGTGCGCTCAGCCGCTTTTGGGAAATTGATCATTTAGGGTCATCTACGTCCGTTACGCCAGAAGAACAAGCCTGCGAACGTCTATTTCAGGATACCGTAAGGCGTAATAACGAAGGGCGATTCATAGTTCAGCTACCAATCAAAGTAGATAAATTAGTGAATCTTGAAGATTCCCAAGAAATAGCCACAAAACGTTTTAAGGCTCTTGAGAACCGTCTTAAAAAATCACCGAAATTACATGTGGAATATAAGCTATTCATCCAAGAGTATCTACAGCTTGGCCACATGCGTGAAGTTACTTCTCATTTGAAATCAACCCACAAGAATTATTATTTACCACATCACGCGGTATACAAAGAGACGAGCACCACGACTAAATTGAGAGTTGTTTTGATGGTTCCTGCAAATCTTCAAGCGGAATTTCATTAAATGATACAATGATGGTTGGTCCTACGATTCAGGACGATCTATTCTCAATATTAACAAGATTTCGCACTTTCAAGTGCGCCTTAACTGCCGACGTCACCAAAATGTACAGACAAGTTTTGGTAGATCCCAATCAAACCTCTCTTCAACGCATTTTGTGGCGTGACTCTATGAACGAACCAATTCGAACTTTTGAGCTTCTCACTCTTACATATGGCACCGCTGCCGCATCATTTTTAGCCATTCGATGTCTTAGGAAACTCGCCGAAGACAATGCCATCGCATACCCAAAAGGATCCAAAGTCGCTTTAAGGGATTTTTACGTGGACGATTTGGTAACTGGTGCAAACACATTACAAGAAGCGTTAGTTATTAAGTCAGAGACGTCTAAATTACTAATAGAAGGAGGATTTAAATTGCGAAAGTGGGCCTCTAATGAACCCTCCCTTCGAGACAATCAATTTCTAGATTCTCAAAAGGAATTTGTTTTATCGTGCGATAAAAAAGACGAGACGCGGACATTAGGTCTCGTTTGGAACTGTAAGGCAGACCATTTCAAATTCTCAAATATCGCATCTTTGCCGCCATTGTCGACACCATCTAAAAGAGCTATATTGTCAAGAATTGCATTAATCTTTGACCCTCTAGGGCTACTTGGACCTACTACAGTCATCGCTAAAATCATTATGCAAGATCTTTGGCGCCTCAAGATTGACTGGGATGAATCTTTGCCCTTAGATGTGAATACTAAATGGAAACGTTATGAAGCTGAGTTACCAATGTTAAGAAATATATTTATACCACGAAGAGTCATTGCATTGGATGACTATGTCAAGCTAGAAATACATGGTTTCGCGGATGCTAGCGAGATTGCTTATGGAGCATGTGTGTATGTGCGTGTCACTGATGCCAATGAAAAACACTCTACTAGATTACTTTGTTCGAAAGGTCGAGTAGCGCCCTTGAAGGCTTTATCTATTCCACGGCTTGAATTATGCGCAGCGCTATTATTGGCACAACTCATCGACAAGGTACTGAAATGCCTGACTGTCAAAATAGATTCGGTTTACTTATGGACCGACTCTACTATAGTATTAGCTTGGCTACAATCATGTAGTCGAACTTGGACTACTTTTGTTGCTAATCGCGTTGGTGAGATCCAGCAATTAACTACTCCACATCACTGGCATCATGTCAGCAGTCAAGACAATCCAGCAGATCTTTATTCAAGGGGTGTGACTCCAACATCGCTACTTCAATCGCAACTTTGGTGGTCAGGGCCTACATGGCTAAATCTCGACAAAGGGAGCTGGCCTCAATTTCCTTTTGTCATAAACAAACAGGAGATTCCTGAATATAAGGCTACTGCCATCACCATGATCGCAACGAAACAACCTTTCGACATATTTGAACGATACTCAAAATTCTTGAAGCTGACTCGCGTGGTAGCGTACATCTTTCGATTTTTTAACAACTTAATGAAGAAGATCAAACCTTCGAGAAGTTATCCACTACAACCTGGTGCGGATAACAGTGTTTCGCCCGATGAGATAAATCATGCTACTCAAGTTTTGGTGAAATTGGTCCAGAGATTACACTTTCCCAAGGAATTGGAACTACTCATAAAACAACAAGATCTGAGCAAGAGTAGTCCCATTATACGTCTAAATCCATTTGTAGACGAATCTGGAGTTTTACGAGTCGGAGGTCGGCTCAAGCTATCTTACCTTCCATACACTGCCAAATATCCAGCATTACTGCCAGGACATCATTCATTTTCACGTCTCATTATAATTCACGAGCATGAAAGACATTTTCATGCAGGCCCGCAAGCCACTTTGTCTGCTGTTCGTCAAAGCTACTGACTTGTCTCTGCCAGAGATGTAGTACGACAAATTACACGCAAGTGTATCACTTGTTTTCGAAGTTCTCCAAAAACGTCTTCAACGCTCATGGGAAATCTTCCCAGGGACAGAATCACAGTTCCTAAACGAGTTTTCGAAAAATGTGGAGTAGATTACGCTGGTCCTTTTTATTATAAAGACGGATCAAGAAAGACAGCTAAACTATTGAAATGTTACATGGCAATTTTCGTTTGTTTTGCAACAACGGCTGTTCACATTGAATTAGCGGTTGACTTATCCACTGAAGCTTTTCTCAATGTTTTAAAGCGTTTTATTTCCAGAAGAGGATACCCTTCGGACATTTACTCTGATAATGGCCTAAATTTCATAGGTGCCAAACGAGAGTTAAGTGAATTGGCGGCATTGTTTAACGAGCAAAGGGATCAACAACAAATTAGCGATTATATGGCTATCAAAGGGATCAATTGGCATTGCATACCGCCTAGAGCACCTCATCATGGTGGGCTTTGGGAAGCTGCTGTTAAGGGAGCCAAGCGTCATCTCATTCGAGTAACCAAGGAAGCCCATTTAAGATATGAAGAATTAGAAACTCTGCTCATCCAAGTTGAAGCAATTTTAAATTCTCGACCACTTACACCTATGTCCTCTGATCCATCAGATCTCACATTATTAACTCCAGGACATTTTTTGATAGGAAGTCCGTTAACTTCATATCCTGAACCATCGATAGAAAAACTGCCAATAAATCGCTTGTCACGCTGGCAACATGTCGAACAAATACGGCAACATTTTTGGCAAAGATGGACTCGTGATTATCTACATCACTGTCAACAACGAAATAAATGGATAATTAAAGGGAAACCAATGCACGTCGGACAGATGGTCCTCCTAAAAGAGGATAATAACTCGCCGTTAACCTGGTCTCTTGTTAAAATAATAGAGGTACATCCCGGTGATGACAATCTTATTCGAACCGTCACCGTACGCACAGCTAAAGGCATCTATAAGCGCCCTATAACACGTTTGTGTTCTCTTTCATTTGAGATTTAATTCTAATTTTAATTTTTTATATTTTATTCCGCGTGCGTATTTAGCTTGAAGTTATTATAATTAGTTTCAAGCTTACAATTTTAGTTATAAGTTATTCTCTCATGCCAATTACATTATCTGCAAATTTTGTATTGCGTTATATATATAAAACAAACCTTTCTATATGTCGTTACATTGAAAGCGAAGGCTTTCAAAGGCGGCGGTTTGTACACGCTACGCATGTTTCTTTTATATCAGTGTTTCTTTTTGCGTTTTTTTTGCGTTCTTGAGCATGCGCGAGCTGCGAGTACTCCTTGGCGACACTGAGCTTGCGCTCCTGCACATCACGTATCCTTCACATGTCCTTCTCGTGTACGTCGCGTGCCCGTCATGCGCTTCGCGCGCCTCGTTTGCCTCACGCCTTGAGCGCCTCAGGCGTTCGTTTAGTAGTACTAGTGTGTGTGTTCCTTTGTACAAGTCAGTCATGTTTTGTATGCTGTGCAGAGTTATGAATAAATATCGAGTACTGTAACATTCGGGTGTACTATTCTTCAGAATATATTCCCAGGAAAAGAAAATAGGCGTACACATACGCTACGGCACAAGCCCCCTCAAACAAATATAAAGTTTTTTTATTAAAAATGTGAAAATATGTATATTACATATATACCTTCTATGCAACACTTCTTCCTTTTTTTCCTTTTTTATTTTTTTGTCTCTATGTTGATTCTTTCTTTATCTTTTTCTTTTTTCTCCTCTCTTCTCTTTTTACCTTTTTTATTTTTTTCTTTTTTTTCCTTCTTTCTTCTTTATATTTATCTTAATTTATATGTATATTTATCTATATTTATCTTAATTTTCTCTCCTCTTTTTCTTCTTTTTTATTTTTCTTTAACTTTCCTTCTCCATTTATTCTTTAAATAAAAATTTATGAAATTAATACATATAATAAAAATCATAATAATAAGAATATACGCGCGCGTGCTTCTTCTCTTTCTCTTTCTCTATCTCTGTTTGTCTCTCTTTCTCTCACTACACAATTCTTTTTCTTGTCAATTTTTCTGCAATTATTATTTTATACTCTTAAATAGATTAATATTGTATATATACTACGCAAAAAATTAGGGAATCACTTTAAAGCTTGTAAATTTTGTTGATTTTTGGAAAGCTATATCTCAACTTCAGGAGGTCGTAGGACGGTATTCCAAAGCGCATTTTAAAAAGTGAAGTATCAACTTTAAAGCGTGTGAGGTCGCATTGCTCGTCTGATCGAATTGTATTACGTGGTCGCATTTTAAAGGGGAAGATGCTCACTTTAAAGCCAATGTAATGGCATATTTTATCCCATTTCTGCTTTCTCCGTGTATGATTATAAAATCATGAAATTTTTGGAATTTTTTTTATGGTCTTACTTTGGACCTCAGACGTGATACAATTCGATGAGGCGCGCAATGCGACCTTACACACCTTAAAGTTGACACTAAAGAGACCCTTTAAAATGCGCTTTGAAACACCGTTGTACGACCTCCCGAAGCTGAAATATAATTTTTTAAATGTCGATAAAATTTATAAGTTTTAAAGTGATCTCCTAATTTTTTTGCTATATATACGAACATAACAATTATAAATAGCAGAATATTTAAAAATTATTTACATATTTACATATAATATTAAAATTTATTTACACATTTATGCATACTTCTTTTTATTCGCTTCTTCTTCTTTATCTGCTTTGTTCTCTATCGTTTTCTTTTTTTTCTTTCTTCCTTTTTTTTATATTTTACATCTATTATTTTCTATAAATTGTTAAAATAAATTTGTGTTCAAATCTATTTAAATTTGTTTGACAGTTTAACAGTTTAACAACATGAATCTGCATAGACAATTAGCATCGCAAAAAGAGGTTTCAACTTTCAATACTTCGAGATATTCGAGTTTCAAGTATCGATATCAATTAAACATTTAACTTTTTTAGAGACTCAGTGTTCATGAATATTAGAACTTTCTTGATCCCAAAAATGTTTAATCAATCAACTTGCAATTTTTATGGAAAAGCAGTAATCTTAAGCCTGATTTATGCAGATCGTAACTGGTAAGTATCGTAAACTGTAAGAAATTGACTAATCAAAATTAAGGATGAGAAGAATAATCGACTATAATTGGTTAATTTCTTATAGTTTACGGCATAAATTACCAGTTACGGTCTGCATAAATCAAGCTTTATTAGTTACGCATTTCTTAAACCGAGAACTCGGACTAAGTTCTGTATCGTGGACATAGAACATTTTTAAGGCATTTGTATATAAAAATGTTTTAATCTTTAATCATAATCTTTGACTATACACGATCAATCATAGTGCATCGTAAGGCAAGCGAAATTATTACTACGTACTGTGATTGGTCAATTTCTTTGCGTTTCCTTTGGACGCGCTGAAAGCATTTTATCTTTGTTGCTCATTATATATTAAAGAAAGATATCATGATGCTGAGCGTCGCGAAAAGGAAGCTAGGATGTCACCATTCGTTATTTGTTGACATTCGTCAGTCCGTTGTCACAGTATATATAGTAGCGCAACTTTGGTAATTTCAGCATGGGTAAAAATGAACTGCACATGCGCGGATTTGGTAGGGAACCAATCACGGCAGTGACCTTCTGTTTCGCTTGCTCTCTCTTTATCTCTTTTTCTAACCTATTATACATACACTATACAGGACGAGACATCTGACATTGGGACATACACTATACTGGGTGATTTATTTGAAATATACAATTTCAGATCAGTCACTCAAAGATGCCGACAGAGAATCGGCACTACTGTATATACTGTACCGTGAGACCGTTACCGGCCTTGAACCGGTGCGGACATGTTTTACGTGTGTGTCCTTCGAACAAGAATTTTTGAGTTTAACTTCTTATGAGGACTTTAGCCGTAGACAAAATTTAAATCAGTTGTTGGCCTTGAGTATATTGATCGTTGTTCAGATCAATTACGGCCATAAAAAATGAAAAAAAAAATATACTGTGCCATTGTCGACCTCTTATGAGAACGGACGTAATAGCAAATCAGGTTATTTTTAATTATTCCGTACACATACACACATGCACACATGCACACCCACAATTTTTAATTTAAATACATTAATTTTACTTAACAGGCTTTTTATTTTAATAAAATATCTTTCTCACATACTCGTATATATAGGAAAATAGCAGGTTACGTGATTTTAAATTTTCAATAAAATTATTTCGAAAAGAATGATCACTGACAAGAAATAGGTTATCTTTAATTTTTTCTTGCAACGATGAAGCCACGGTATGCAAATAATTGCTTGGAATAAGTGATTTGGCCATTAATAAATAAGACAGAACAGGTAATAAAATATATATATATATATATATATATACAATTACTATAAATGTATTAAATATTAATAAATAATTTAATATTAATCTTTTATTGTTTATTATAACAAAAATATATATAATAGATAAAAATAAATATAATAAATAATAACAATAAATAAGGGGCGCGGCCATGTTGGGTTGGAGGAGAGACAGGCCGGAAAAGAGTAGTGGAGTGAAAGTGGAGAGAGTGGAGGATGGAGGAGTAACTGAAGCGTGAGAGTTGGAGGAGGGAGAGAGGAGAGATCAAGAGAGCATGGAGGCAGTGACGGGAAAAGGGTGGAGGAGAAGAACGAAGGAGTTGGAAAATGTGAGAAGAAAGTGCTGAGTAAGGAAGAGTGTGGAGAGGGGGAAAGACAGGAGGATGA
The DNA here is from genome assembly GCF_003227725.1 of Camponotus floridanus. Lineage (NCBI taxonomy): Eukaryota > Metazoa > Arthropoda > Insecta > Hymenoptera > Formicidae > Camponotus > Camponotus floridanus. The sequence goes on from NW_020229332.1 coordinate 307,930, forward strand.
GGGGCGAGTGCGGTAGGTGGGAGGAAATGGTACGGTAGGACCATAGACTTATACAAATAGACTGCGCATGCAATGCAAAGCGCTGGGGGCAACATAGGAGTGGTGGGGATAGCGCTTGTGGGCTTCCGTCTCTTTCTAACCGCATGCTGTCTCTCTCCATCGTGGAAAGTGGTGGGGCGGACAAACCCTCCACCGCGCCCCGGGCCTAGGCTCTACTCACGCTATGAAAGTAATGTCCTCCCTCCTCCCAGAGCCAATTTTCTAAAAACCCTTTCCATTCTTATCTTGCGATTTTAATTGAATAAAATTAGATCTGATATACAGATAATCTAGAATGATATTCTGTATGTAAATCAACCCAACCTAAACTCTTGAACATAAGTCCCCCCTCCCGAATACACCTTAAATATAAGTTTCATATATCTATTAATGATGAACATCGTAGCCTAGTCGACTAAGGTGTTCACTCGCATCCATGTAATCCGGGTTCGAATCCCAGGTACATTTTTTTTGTAATAATTGTAATAATTATTATTAGTTTTATTATTATTTTTATTTTGATTGTTATTATTCTGTAAAAATAAAATGATTTGAATTACGTTGTAAACAGCATTTTCGTTGTGAAGTCGAATCAGATTTGCGTAATTTTTATTAATTAAATAATTAAGTTTCTACTAATATAATCAAAATAGTTTTTAGTAATTCTATCAAAATACTTTATACACTCACGGTACAGTAACTGTATATTTTATATAAATATATTTTTTAACTTTAATAATAAGATTTTTAATCAAAAAATGTGAACAAACATTTTGCTACGTACCAAAAAATTGCATACAATTTATATAAAGCACATTGAATAGAATTTTGGTAATATTTAATATTATTTAAATGCGATAGTATGAGCATAATAAAATACATAAAAAAATTTTGGACTTGATAAATATTTATAGACATTAAAAGACATTTATTGTAATTGCAAATAAAATTCAATAACAATTTGTTAGCTTACAAAAATTATGCACATTAATTTCTACAAAAAACATTTTCCAGGATGAAATACAGTAAAATTAAAGAAAACAAATTATTTTAAGAGGGAAAAATAATAAAACGAGAGTGAATAGAATTGAACTTTTTATTGTATAGAATGTGAATTATGCATCATTTTGGTAAATCTTAGCTCTGTATACAACAGAGTTACGAAATTCTAAAAAGCATCAAAAAAAGAATTGAACATAAACAAATATTACTAATGAAACAAATTTTATTGATTTTTGTATATGACTAGCCTGTGATGAAAAGTCCTTACGCGTTTAACTTTCTGTTGAGCAGAGCTAGCTTCGTGATGTAACTTAACAGTAAAATATTTTTTTAAAATATTATCAACCAATTGTGCTTTGTGACTAAATAAAATATCCTTTTCAACATAGATATGTAAATTTGAAAAAATATTCATAGGTAACACTAATCACCTGGCACGCAACACCATAATATCAACAATGTTTCTATAACTAAAAAGGTTTGGCGTCATTCTTACGATTTTTTCAGCAACTTTGCAAATACTTACTACATCTTGACTAGGAAATACTAAGCCACTCTTTGGTGTATCTTCTCTTTGCCTATTTTTTATATTTATTAAATCACAGGAAGTTTCTTGTGTCTCTAAGCAATCAAGACACATCTGACAATGCAATGTTTTTTTAATACTATACACGATATAACCAGCAATGTAAGTGACGACATCGTAATGGTAATCAGTCCAAGACCAACCATTACTACCTACATAATCATGATCAATATCAACCATAATATTTTCCGATTCACGAGCATTCAAACTTTTAAAATTTTTCGTTCTAATTATTGCTGTGCCGTCCTGTGCGCTACAATTGCCTTCAGAAACCTCTATAGTATTTACATGACTGACTAGTTTTTTATAAGATGCTTGAAATTGATAACAAGTCGGGTTGTTATTAAACCCTCCCATTTTTCTAATACATGAAAAAAATGTCTCCAGATGGTCCTGTGACAATTTGTATGTTAACAAATAATCCATAAGCTTATATTGAAATAAATATCTTGAAAGATTTAATACGTTTTTTAGCCCAGTAATTATTCCCCAAAATCCAATTCGACGACTACTTGCCAGTACGTCTTTGATTTTGCCATTTTCATTTACTTTTAAATATTTGATGTAATCAACTAAGTAATCAATGTGTTTTTCTAATTGTTCAAGATTTAATTTGGATATGCCATTTTTCAACTCAGTTTTTCCAAACCTACATCTTGAGTTGAGAATATCAAAAGCATCATTAAAATTTTTGCAAAATAAAGCGGTTACACTTGCTTCACTAAAATCGAGTGATTTCATTTCTAAGTATCTTAAAGCGTCAGATACTCGCGTACTTAAAGTTTGCACTGCTAATTTGACCTTCATTTTTTCGCCGTAAAAGTCAATGTGCCTTCGCCTAATTTTTGTACCTGGATGCGTACCTTCTTGCTCTTGAAAATTCACTAATTTTACAATAAAACGCCAAGTAATTGTTTTCTTGTCACTATCAATGAAGTCGTATTTAGCTAATGTATTTCGAACTAATTTTATCATATGGCATGCATCGGGTATGACAATAACTGGTTCATTTGTCGTTGGGGTAATTATTCGGAAAATGGTACACCTCATCGATTTTATTGCTCTTTGGATATGTTGTGGAGAAAATTATTCTGAGTAAATCTCTGCAAAAATCAAGTGGGGGACGACATTGGTTTAGGAGATATAACAAGTTAAAGTTTCAAAATTTTAATGCTTGTTGCCGCAATATCTCACCATTATACGACTCTATTTAAAAATGTAAACATGTTTAGTTTTGTGTGATATCGGTGTTATACATTTGCAAAATTCACTTCTATCATCCTCTGCTTTCGGTACTAAGCGAGGTCCACCTTTACCATCCCCTGCTTTCGGTACGAAGCGAGGTCTATAATTGTACTTTTCACGCGAAGCAAGGTTCACCCCTACAAGTACACGCCCAGACTGCACACCCCCCCCCACCCCCCCCGTTGCAAACTCCATGCAAAGGAAGATTTCACATGGGTTCGCAACGGGGGGGTGGGAGGTGGGGGTGGGGTGGGGGGGTGTGCAGTCTGGGCGTGTACTTTGTAACGCAAACATGTGCTTTTGAGAACGTAAACATGTTTACATTTTTGAATAGAGTCGTATAATGGTGAGATATTGCGGCAAGAAGCATTAAAATTTTGAAACTTCAACTTGTTATATCTCCTAAACCAATGTCGTCCCCCACTTGATTTTTGCGGAGGTTTACTCAGAATAACTTCCTCTACAACATATCCAAAGAGCGATGAAATCGGTGAGGTGTACCATTTTCCGAATATTTACCGTCGTTGGGTGTTCAAATGAACATTTTTGATCGATGTCCGTAGTATTAGCGCCAAGTTCAGAAACCATACTCAAATTACTTGATGCACCATCGAAAGTGACAGAACGAACGTCACTTATTCCATTTTCATGGAGTGTTAACAGGATTTCCTGTAGCATATTTGATCTTGCCTGGCCACAAAGACTTTTTATAAAATAATACGCTACTGGAGTTTTAAAGTGTCCATTTAGACACACGAGCATAGCCACCAAAACATAAGAAGCTTCTTCAGAATTGTTTTTTCCCAGACCTCCAATGTCAACTAATCCATACCATACATTATGTTTCAATTCAATGAGCTTTTTTACTGACATTTCATCCAATTGGAGTCCAAATTGCAACTCTTTCCCATTTAAACTGCTTCGATCATGTTTTTCAAGCTTATTAGTACATTTTTACTAATGCCAGGACCAAGATGAATATTCCCAAACCATCTTCTAACCGTTTGAGGACAAGGCAAAGCTTCTAAAAATTGATCCCTTACGAATTTGTATGCTGCACTTGAATAAAATAATAAGGAACAAGCAAAGTCTTTTAGTGCTGGTGAGTAGGAGTTATATTTTTTGGTAGAAAGAATGTTTTTCATTATTTCAGGAAGAGCGGGTGAGGAATGTAACTGAAAACAAAAAAAGAAAAACGAAGATTATGTAATAACAAAACAATTGATAAATTTTTATTTTTATTTTGTAAAAATCCTAAATAAAGGAAAAAAAATTACAATCTTACTTTTACAGCATCAAGTCCTTCTTTAGAAATAAGTCCAACTTCTTTTAAGTGATCCAAAAGATCTTCGAAAGTGCTGACTTTTTTCTTGAAACGACTAATGTTTTTATCTTTTAATTTCAGTTTATTTTTTGTTTCTTTGTAATATTTTTCAACGACTAGAAAAGCTTGATCTGAAGTAAAATCATCCCTAGTCACATCTCCAATATATCTAATGTGTCTAGGACGCTTTGGGATATGCTTAAACTCTGAATTACTGTTTCTTCTGCAAATAATACGTAAAACTTTAAATAACAATTTTTCTTTAGACATTGCATTACTACAAATAATATTGGTGTACATATAAATATAAAAAAAATTAATAAAGTTTTACCTTTTTAATGATACAGGATTAGCATTTGGAGAGAGAGCAGCTGTTGAGCTGTCAATGGGATTCTTTGATCTTGATTCTAAAGTTATTACTTCATTATCTGTTTGCGAGTCTTCATTATGCGACTCTTTATCACAGATGTTTTGGCTGCAATGATATAAATATATTACAAAATAGTATGATCTTCAAACATTCAAAAGATTTTTCAAAAAAAAGTACGTACCAACTTTGGAAACATTCTTGGTTATTTTGAAGATCAGTTGAAGAAGTAGCAAGTAATAAATTTTCACATAATATATTACTACTACTATCTAATGTATCTGGTGTAGTTGGTTCAATATTTTCTGCCTCACTGCTATACATGGAATTAATATTAGTCAGACATGGATAACTGCTTTGAGTACAAAAGATTATTCAATACATTTTTACCTTGTATTCAACATTAATGATGGAACAGCATCTGAGGTCAAACTCTTACAGATTTTGCCATTTTGAATTTTGTACTTGAAATCTGTAGACTTGAAATGCCTGCTGCAAACTCGGCTGCTCTTACTTACAGTTTTATTAATAGCTGAAAGCCATTCGACCTTGGAGCTTTCATTAGATGGCAAACTAAAATTACAAAAGCAAGACATGTTAATACATAACCTCAAATTAGAATAAATTAGTTTACCTACAAAAGCATTTAAATGTATACTTGCCTATGAAACGAAAGATGTTCAATTTCACCAAAACTTATTTTACAAATACAACAGCACAAAACCATTTTGTTTTTATTTTGTTGTTTACTATATGTACATCATGTAACTTTACTAAAAAGGGACTGGAGGAGATTGATGTATTCCCTTCTGCTTCAGCCCCACCACTTTCCACGATGGAGAGAGACAGCATGCGGTTAGAAAGAGACGGAAGCCCACAAGCGCTATCCCCACCACTCCTATGTTGCCCCCAGCGTTTTGCATTGCATACGCAGTCTATTTGTATAAGTCTATGGGTAGGACAGAGTTAAGGAAGTGGAGATTAGAGAGGGCGCTGGGGTAGAAGAGTGGCGGACGAGGTGGAGAGAAGGAAAGAAAGTAGATGGCGCGCAAAGGCGGTAGTATCGAAGGAAGGATCGACAAATCGACAGATCGATAAGAAGATGGTGACTGTTGGTGATAGCACGTGTGGCGAGAAGGAAGGATTGGTGAAAATGGCTGGAAGGTGTGATGGTGTGGTGGAGGAGCTGAGGGAGATAAGGAGGGTGATGGAGGAGATGGTGGGGCTAATGAAGGTAGTGGTGAGTGGGTTAGAGAGGATGGAGAAGTGCGGACAGAAAGAGAAGAATGAGGGAGTTAGGAAGGAGGAGTGCGGAGAAGATGGAGGAGAGGCGGAGAGGAATGGAGAGGAAGGTGGAGCGGGAGGGAGACAAGAGGAATGAGGAGGTGAGGACGGAGGCGCAGATTTTTCAGAAGGAGGAAGAGACAGGAACGCGGAAAGAAGAGAGAGGAGCGAAGGATGACAGGGAGGACAGAGAGGAAGAGAACAGGAGGCATAGGTCGGACGGGAAGGAAGAGGTGGAGGTAGATCGGAAGCAGGAAAGGAGGAGGCTGGAGCGGAAGGGAGGAAAGAAAGATGAAGTGGAGGAAAGAGTGCAGGCAGAAGAGGACGGGGGAAGGAGGAATGACAAGAGGGGAGGGAAGATTGAGAGTACGGAAGAGAGGAGAGTGAAGTGGCAAGTAGGAAAGTCGGCGAGGAAGTGGGAGGGAGAGAGTTCAGAAGAGGAAAGTTGTAGGAAAGAATGGTGGGAGCTGGTGGCCGAGAAAGAGGAGAAAAAGAAGGAGAGGAGTGAAGATGGGAAGAAGGAGAGAGAGAAGAAGAGAGAAGAGAGGAAGGAAGAAGAGGACAGGGTAAAAATGGAAGAAGCATGGAGAAGATTTGAAGAAAGGAGAGACAGGAGGAGGAGGAGTAGGGAAAGGAGAGAGGCAGAGAGGAAGGAGAAGGAAAGAGAGGAGGAGAGGAGAAGGAGGAGAGAGAAGAGAATGAATTTAGTGTGGAGAGGGATAGATGGAGGTAGTGCGGAAGAGAGGAGGAGGATAATGGAGAGAATAATGGAGGTGGAACTAGGAAGGAAGGTGGAGGTAGGAGAGGTAGTAGAAAGGAAAGGGACGGCGGGCACGGTATTAATAGTAAGGATGGCAAAGAAGAGGGATAGGGAAGGGATTTTAGAGAGAGGTGGGAGGATAAACAGGGACTGGGGGATAGGGGTAGACGAAGATTTGACAATGGAGGAGAGGAAGGTTAGGTGGAGGCTAGTGGAAAGGACGAGGATAGAGAAGGCAAAGGGGAACGAGGTAGTGGTAGGGAACAGGAAGATGTGGGTGAACGGGGAGGTTTGGCGGTGGGACGCAGAGGAGGACAGGTGGACGGAGGGGTCAGAGGGTTCGGAGGAGGAAAACGCGGAGGAGAGGTATGAGTGAGAAGGAGGAGTAGGAGGAATTGGAGGATAGGAGATGAAAGGGGGAGGATCAGGGAGGAAATGGAAAAGGGGGAGTAGAAAGGGGAAGAGATTGAGGTGAAAGGGGAAAGGAGGATGGGGAGAGATGGTAAGGTCTGTGATAGGGGGACAGGGGGAGGGAAGAATGAGTGGGGGAATATGTAGAGAGGAGGAGGGAAAGGTCAGGGTTTGTGATTAGATTCGTTTCAGATAAGAAGTTGGAGGTAATGCTGAAGGAGAGACAAAGGAGGAGAAGGCTAGTGAGGATTAGGGGAGAGGCAGAGGAGCAAGAGAGAAAGGAAAGAGCCCCGTACGGTGGAGAGGAGGAAGAATGAGGTCGTGGCGGGGCAAAGCGGAAGAAGGGAAGGAGAGGACATGAGGCGAAATGGCAAGGAGAAAAGTGGAGGATTAGAGGAGGAGAGGTGTTAACAGGGGGTGAGGCAGAGTGAAATGGTGAGGGGTGGCCGAGGGGAGGGAGGGGTGTTAGAATGTAATGGCTGCCCAATGGCCAGGTCGGAGGGGATAGGGGGAGCAGGTATTGTACAGGGTTCGGGAATGCTCCCTTGAAAAGCGCCATTGTATGCCTGAAAAGGGAAACAATAAACTTCTTCTTCTAATAACAATAAATAATAAAGGTAAATAATAATATTGATCCCCAATAGCCAAGTCTGCTAAAGCAGATCTTGTCAGGGAATCTGTTAGAAATTGTTGTCGACAGAAAGATTACAGAATCGATGCAGGTTCTGATATATCATGTGATGTCGCCAGAATGTCAACAGAAATATAACAAAGCTTGTTAACATAATCAGTTACCAGATTGGCAGCAAAAATCGAACAGATTCTGCCGGCATAACTTAGTGGCAGATTGGTGGCAGAAATTGAACAGGATCTGTGCGATGCAATTTGACAACAGATTGTCGGCAAAAATCGAACAGGATCTGCGCATACAATCTCTGATAGCAGATTGATGGCAGAAATGGAACAGGATTTGCATGATTCGATAGTTCTTTCACTTACCGCTACGTGAGCTGTACTTTCTCGTAATTGAATTTCTGTCAGAAATATATATAAAGTCACGAATATGAATAAAAGACTAAAAATATAGTAATTATCATTTTAATTTTTCACTTTAATTTCTGATATCTGATACAAGCAAATGAGAGTCAGAATTCAGAATATTAAACTGATTGGAATCAATATAATATATGGAAAATTATTCATGCACTGGCTATTTGAGGCATAAAGCAAGAATTTAATTCTAAATAAATTACATCTCAAGTTTTACAAGTTACATTTACTTTATTATTAATTTAATTAAATAGAATTGAAATTAGTCCTTCGCTATATGAAATATAACTATGATATAACATATTACATATATGTCATTTTCTATAAGAAAATTCTAATTAACTTGCCGATAATATTGTTATTTAGCACCTGTAATAATCAATTTTGTTGCATTTATATAATATTAATAAAAGTGCAAATCTTGTGAAATTTCTACTGTCCATTTGCCATCAGGTTGCATCCGCAGATTCTGTTCGGTTTCTGCGGACAATCTAACATCAAATTGCACGCGCAGATCCTGTTCGATTTCTGCTAACAGTCTGACATCAAGTCATGTTAGCATTGATAGCAGATCCTGCTCAGTTTCTGCCGACAATCTGATATCCGATTCTGTGAGCAGGTTCTGCTAGCAGATTAGAAGCAAAATGAGGACGCAGTAGATGTCATTCTGCTGACATGGTTTGATCAAATCTGTTGCCAGTCTGTCGACATACTGCTTACATTTTGCTTATTGGGGATGTCTATATCTAGATGTCCATATCAATTTTAGCTTCTTCAGAATCAGAATATTTCTAATAATTTTAATTCAGAGTTAATATAATTAAAATAAGCAGTTTTATATACATATATAATGCAAATAATAAAAAGATACTAAAACTTATTAATTTAAGTTCTATTAACACAATATGTATCGCATACTAAATTATAAATTGTTACTTCGCACAAACACACATACACACACATACACACAATTTTTAATTTATTGTTAGATGGGATAATTTTACTCAACAGGCTTTTTATTTTAATAAAATATATTTCTCACATAAGTATAGGAAATATATCTCTCACATAAGTATAATAAAATATATCACATAAGTATAGGTAAATAATTGCGTGACTCTAACTTTTCACATAAAATTATTTCAAGAAAAAAAATGACAAAAAATGAGATTTTTAAAATTTTTTCTTATATGTAACAATGAAGCTATACTGTACAAATAATTGCTTGGAAAACTGATTTGGCCCATAAATGCAAATATGCAAATTTAATAAATAAGACAGAACAGATAAAAGAACTTATACATATACATATACAATTCTACAAATCTATTGAATATTATTAAATAACGTAATTTAACGTTAATCTTTTATTAACACAAATAAATATAATAAGTAATAACATTGATGTACATATCTAGCATAATATTAATTTTAGCTTCTGCTTTAGAATCAGAATGTTTTTGAATTATTTTAATTCAAAGTTAATATAATTAAAATAAGCAACAGCTTTATATATATATATATATATATATATATATATATATATAAAGTTAATACTAAAAAGATATCAAAATTTATTAATTCAGGTTCTATTAGAACTTCATAATTTCATATGTATCACATATGTATTCATATGTATACTAAATTGTGAATTATTGTCATTTCGCACACACATACACATACTCACATACACTCACACATGCATAATTTTTAATTTAAATGCGTTAATTTTACTCAAACAACAGGTTTTTATTTTAATAAAATAAAAATATATTTTTCACATTATAGGAAAATGACAAGTTACATTACTTTAATTTTTCAAATAAAATTATTTGAAAAGAATAACAAGAAATTGGATTTAAAAAATTTTTTACAATTTAATAGTGAAGCCACTGTACAAATAATTGGTTGGAATAAGTAATTTAGCTCTCAAATATGCAATATATGTATATGCAATAATAAATAAGACAAAACTGGTAAGAAACATATCTATATGTATATATACAATACAATGATACTATGTATCGAGCATAATATCAATTTTATCAGCTTCTTATTTAGAATCAAAATGTTTTCTAATAATTTTAATTTAAAATTAATATAATTAAAATAAGAAGCAGTACCTTTTTATATATAATGTACAGTATATATTGATTCCTCTCGAGGATACAAAGTTATATATAATGTATACAAAATTTATCAATTCAAATTCTATTAGCACTTCATATGTCATTGCATATGCTGAATTGATGTTATTATATAATATTTTAAATTTTAGTAGCCAAATTATACTTTAATGATTTTACTGAAAAACAAGTAAATATAAAAAAAATATATAGAATTTAAAAAAATTTTGCATATTGTTGACTGATGTATGCTGATTTAAAAAGAATGGATGAAGTACACAACTTTTGACACAAGTTAATTTATGCAATTTTCAAACAATGTTTGAATAATAATAATATATATTAAATAAAAACTTATTATTTGTAGATTTTCTTCATTGAAACTGTATTTTACACATAATATTATTATAATAGTGTATTTTACACATAATATTAATGAATTATCAGAATAGTATTATTGTCAGTTTTGTATATTTTTCTCATTTCTTATTAATTATATAGAATTCAATTAAAGTTTTATATAAAATTTAATACAAAATTACATATGAAATTTAATTAAAGAAGTTATAGTTCAAATTATAATGAAAAATGTTGCTTTTTATTCATAGTTTTGACAGTACTTTGTTATTGTTTTTACTACAATTTAAAAAATGTCTATGTTGATTACGATTAATTAATTATTCTACATTAATTTGAATCGATTTTAAGTTCTACAAATTGGTCTAGTACAACAAGAAGAAATTTAAAAGATATGTGTAATTATTAATTTTAATGCATTGTTTACATTAAAGTGCATTTGTTTTTAATATTAAAAATATTAAAAACATATTTTTAATATTAAAAATATTAAAAACATATTTTTAATATTATATTAAAAAAGTATCATTTTAGCAATATATTTCAGACAAGAAATATAATAAAAAATAATAAAAAGATATTCCTATTATAATATACATACATATGTAGAAACTATAAAAAAGTATAGAAAATATAAGGAAAAATGTATATCAAGAATATTTTTTATAAATATTTAAAAATTAAATATATTTATATATTATGTATATTTAAGTTAATACTATTTTTCTCTTTTTTCTACATTATCGATAAAATACACTATATATATTATATAATATTGATAATTTTATAATAAAAAAATTATTTCTTAAGAATATTACTCAAGAATGTAAAATTTCAAAAGTTTAATTTTCAATTCATATGTTGAAGTATTTCTATAACTGAGTGTACATGTATCCTTAAAAATCCATTAATTTTTATTTGTTTTAACTTTCTTTTTTTTCAGGAAAAGCAAATGTTTCTTATTTTGTTTTATATCAGAATCTTTTTTTATAAAAGGGAACGCTATAGTAACCTACCCACACAGAAAATAATATCTATTATATATCTAATGGATATCCACAATGGACATTATGGATATCCACGAATATATAGAAAACATCTATTAGACGTACTTTAAATATCCAAATGTCCGCCATTCGAGATCTCATAAATATCCATAGGATATCCTCATAAATATCCACTAGATAGTCATACAAGATCCAGTAAATATTTCTGTAGATATTTATTGTATGTATGATGGATATTTATTAGATTTTTGCATGGATATTCATTCCATGTTCCATATATATATTCATGGAATATGTAGATTAATATCCATTATATATCTATATCAATGTCTTTTATATGTATATTAAATATTTATTAGAGCTCTCACATCTATAAGATATCTACATAAATATTCAGTAGATATTCATATAAGATCCGCTGGATATTTCTGTAGATATCCATTGCATGTATACTGAACATTTATTAGATTTTTATGTAAATATCCATCCAATGTTCTATAAATATTCATAGAATATGTCCCTCAATATCCATTGGACATTTACATTAATATTCAGACAATATTTATATAGATATCTGTATGTATAATTGATATTTATTAGATTTTTGCATGGATATTCATACAATTTTATATACATTCCTTAAGATATATATATAAAATTGTATGAATATCCATGCAAAAATCTAATAAATATCAATTATACATACAGTATATTATACATACAGATATCTATATAAATATAGTCTGAATATTAATAATAATATATATAAAAGGATCGACATTGGTAATAAGGTTTATTAAAATTAAATAGTTTTAAATATCTTTTGAAAAAACAGTATTTTTTATTTCTTTCAATGGTATATTTTCAAAACATATTCTTACTTTCCTATTTCATTAATAAGTAGGATTAATACAAAAAATAAAAATTAATTAAACAAAAAATTTAGAATTACTACAAAAAAATCAGAAATTAAAGTTAACAGAAGGATTAAACTTAATATAGAATCAGTTATTTAGTTATTTGGAACACAATACGCGAACACATATCCTAAAATTGCAGAAATTATATAAACTTAGAAGCATTTAAAAACATGTTAAAAACAGATTATTAATTACCTATTATATTAATAATATAATTATATAATAATATATTATATTAATAATTAAAAGCAGAATCTTATACAAAGCCCAAAGGCTGGATACAATTGAATATTTCGATCTTAATCAGAAAAAATATCAAATAAAAATTGTATAGGGTTTAACAATATCTATTTGCAGATCTTATTATTTTGAGTGGAGTTGCCAACATCAGGACAAAATCATTAATTAAAAATTTTTTAAATACCCCCAACATATTTTTTAAAAATATGGTTCCATTTAAAAAATTCAAGATATCTTATATTGATCTTGATATCACCCAAGATCAAAATAATAAGATTTGTAAATAGATATTTTTACAATACAACCTTACAATTTTTGAAACTTTTTTTCTTAAATGTATTGTTTACGAGACATTCAACTGTGTAACTAGACTTTTGTATCCCACCTTGTATATTATATGCTTCATACCTATCTTAGACTTATACTGACTGCAACACAACACATTTATTTATAAATTTATATGAACTTTTAAATAAAAATTTTATCAAACTGCTCATTTTTTTACAAAATATTAAATACAGACAATTAACATTGTAGAGCAGAGATGACAGACATGTAACCGAGCCAATATAATATTGTGATTCGTAAATGATATAGAAATCTATTGAACAAAAAATATAGAAGTTATAGCATAATTAATCACATAAAATACAACTTGGAATAATTTGTTTTTGAAACGGAAATATTCAGATATTTCAATACTTATAAAACTACATATATATATCGTGTAATTATCTCACTATAAAACTATATATAATCATATATAAACTATATATAATTATATTATATATAGTTTATATATGATTATATATAGTTAATACCTATACGGTTATAATAATATAAGTTAAATTATATATAGTTATAATTATATATAGTTAATACCTATACGGTTATAATAATATAACTATATATAATTATAATTATAATTATCTCACTATAAGTCATAGTTTTATAGTAGACAGTGAAATGAAAATTGTCGAGACAAAGGAAATAGATAATGACAATATTATATTAGTAAACCACTTCCATTACAAATTACAATTTAATTACAATACAAATTAGTTTGATTTATTTAGGTTAAGTCTAAGTATTGTATAATCTAAATATTATATTTAATATAACATCATGTCGTATTTAACATAAATCATTATTAGTGGAAACTTATTTAAAATTAATATATTTTGTGTACATTTTTAATTACAAATCTTGTTCAATACGTTTGTGAAAAAGAATTTTTTGTCGATTTTCAAATATAATTTTTAAATATAATTATTCTTTAACATAACATCTAAAGTTGTAAGATATGAAATACTTTTACAGAAAACAAATGAATTATTTTTATAAATAAAAGAATCATTTGTATATCACTTTATCACAATATATCACATATATTTGTACAATTGTACAATATATATATATATATATATATATATATATATATATATATGTATATGTATATGTATATATATATATATATGTATATGTATATATATATATATATATTGTGATTTATATAATATATATATATATATATATATAATGTGAGAGATTTCTAATGAAAGAAGTTCATTTATATTTATTGTTATTATCTATTTCCTTTGTTTCAATAATTTTCACTTTACTGGCCACTATAAAACTGAATATAATCACATTAATCTCTTAGGACCGTTAAACCAACGAATGATATAATTTTTTATCATTGTATATTTGTACATACAGCTTTTCCTCAGGCGCTCCTTAATGCATACCATAATAAAGTTTTCTTTTGGTAAATAAACTTCCATTATTTCGGGTGCCGATGGCAAATACGTAGAAATCTCATGTCTCCCCATTGGGATAGCTCATATGACAGCTATTGCACCATATATACACATGCGCCACATATGTAAAACCAGAGAATAGATAGAAGAATGAAGGATAAAGTTGGCTTTGATGCTATCTGGTTATTGCTGAAACAATAAAACAAATCACATTTTTTTTAGTTTGAAATTTAGTGTCTCGAAAGAGTGTGCAATCTTTAAAATACTCTATATATAGAATTATAAAGACATAAGATAGTAAGAGATAATTATTAACAAATATATTTAACATAAGTCCTAACCTGTGTCGCATTACTTTGTCGTCGTTTTTCATTTTCGAATCTATGTTTTGCGTGGCGAAACCAATCCTTACATTTTAATTCAAAATCTTTTTCCGTAACATAAGGAAACGTCTTCCTAACAACTTCTGCAACAAACAATTTTTATTAATGTCTTATTTTCTAATACTTTCACACTATGTTTATTAAGTGCGTTAAATATTAATAAAAATTAGTTCATTAATATTTAATACTATATAAATTATAACATTTGCAAAAAAAACTTTAATTTTTATAATCGCTAAAATGTTAAATAAATAAACTTATTTATATATATGTCTAAACTTATCTACATATTTATGTGAAAATTTCAATATGCATTACTATTTCGATATCCAAAATATTTTATAAAAATTATTTTTACTTACTGAACATTAATTTCATTATTTCCAAATTATTAAGTTTTAGTTTACCCTTTCTTCCTATCCAACTATACAAACTAGCAACTTCATTTGTAAAAGTATATATAAACATTCTTTTAGACATTTCTTCGTAGGTACTTCCACCAATAGCTGCCAACTTGTTGAACTGAAAATTTTAAAATATAAAAATACACACACACACACACACACATATATATGTATGGCCCGTATTCATAATCCGATCTTATATTTAAGATCGGCTTAAGTCTGGTCATCTGGTTGATTAAGGTCCTATTCAACCAATCAAATGGCTGCGTAGCACCTCAAGCTCGAACTTAAGACGATTTTAAATATAAGACTATGAATACGAACTATACCTATACTTATATGTTATTTTAGGTAACTCACCATACGCTCTTTAAAATTTTCTTCACTTGAACAAAGCATATGTTGTAAAGAGTTTAGTTCTTCTATAGTTTTTAGGGGGAAACATAATTTGCTTAACTCATCATCATCCAGTGACAAAGAGCTGTGACATTCTCGTGTCAGGTTGGAACCATGTGAAATTTTAGTCGATAAAAGTTGATATTGCTCCGTAAGATGATTTATATCAAATTTTATGTCAGATACTGCTCTCTCAATACGTTGAAGATAATCTAAGAATAAAACATATATAAATAACAGCAAAAATAAATATATATAAATAAGACTACATTGAGATAAAATTGTGTTCTTACTTTTTATTACAGTATATTCTTCTGTATCACCTTTTTGTGTATGACTGTATGTATCTGAAAGAATATATAAATTTGTATTAACAAAGTATATATACAATTTTTATAAAATCTTACAGATTTAAAATAAAACATATAAATAATTACTAATTTACATCTAAAAACGTATGATATAAAGCATGCTACTTACTTTTAATTGTAATATATTCTTCATTTCCTTTTTGTGTTTGATTTTGTGTATCTCCTTTGTATGTATCTAAGTAAAAAATATATAAAATTATATTAAACGTATATGTATATTATGAAGACTAGAACCAGGAAACCGAACTTCGCTTGGTTAGAGCCACCAACCTGTGCCGAAAAAATTGCACGCTATCAATTCCAAATTTGCTCACTTGTGGTGCTGACCTACTTTTACGTACGGCGAGTCTCAAGTTTGGGAAAAAATGAACCTAATTTAATATTTTTTTGAACCTTAATATTTAATATTAAAAAGACATGCGTCTATAGTTCTGCAAAATGATAGTCAACAGTTAACAACTTCGTAAAGCGTAAATAAAAATATAATAATTAATGTCTAATTTCGAAATATGGTACACGTAAACGACATCAGCGCCGCACTTGATACTAATAAATGTACAAATTTCAACCTCTTTTAAATAAAAAAATTGGTAGAAATTGGTCTCCTGGTTCTAATCTTCATAGTATATATACATGTATTATTTATACCATCATAATAAAATTATTTAAAATATTAATCAGCTAAGAATTGTTAATTTTGTCTAAAAATATACGATACAGAATTATGTTCTTACTTCTAATACATTCTTCAACTTCTTTTTGTGTATGTTTGCGTGAATCTTCTTTGTGCATATTTAAAAAAATTTTTGTATTGTTATTATTTAAAAAGAGATGACACGAATATTGTAATATTATTTACGATTTATTAAATTTTAAAATATTTTTTAAATATGTCACTGCTCGATTATAAAGATTTAATGTTTTTTTTAAGACTTTTTAATGAATATTTAAACATCTCAAGAACCATAATAAAAACAATTTTAATATTGCTTACTTGTATCAACTATAGGCACTTTTGGATATACTGGTAAGGTCAACGAATCGCTATCACTTTCATCATCGCTTTCATCAGTCTCATATTGTTTTCTGGCTTTAAATTTTCTTTGTGCTTTATCATCGATATCGGAATTAATATCAGAATTCATTTCGGCCTTTTTTAGTTTATTGCGTGCTTCACCATAGGATTCTATAAAAATATGACATTTAATAATTTTTATATACAATGTTTTTTCTAATATTTTCTAAAGACGATAGATAGCAAATTAAAAGAAATCTTGTGATGTTTACTTACCATATACACCAAATACTCGTTTAATTGGATACATCAACCAATCATCTTGAGGAGTTTGTTGTTTTTTTATTGCTTTAATGATATACTGATCTGTCTTATAATTGGGATACCAACATTTGTTGGTGTTTTTTTGTATCCACTTCTCAGGTATTACTTGGATTCCATCTTCAAATTCTACTAAATGAAATGGATTGTTCAGAGCCATGTTCAAAAAAATTAAATCTGAAAAAATACATGCAACGTACATGTAGAATGCATCAACGAAACATGTAAAAAATACACATATAAAGATATACATACATTATGCAACAATGGTAGAAGTATGAATGTATCATAAAAATTGAATTTTACATATTTTGTTTTAACAAAAGTTAAAGGCCAGGCCAATAAATTTTCACATTTTGCTGTCGACTTATATATTCCTAAGAAGGAGGAATTACATGGGTCAGTATAGAGATCACTCAAATTTATGAATTTTCGACCAATAATAAAAAGATCATTAGCAGCATTAGTGACAATATTCTCTATGATAACAATCGAACCATCGTTTAAACTACAGCAGTTATTTGGATTATAAATAGATAGAGTAAAATCTTCTCTTGAAAATATTGAATATTGACAACCATTTATTCCAGGTAAGATTGGGCCCATATTATGTGTTCTATGTGCACCTATTTTTCTGTGTTTCTTTTCAAACTGTACACAATATTCCAATTCTGTTAAACGATTGTGAATTTGTTGTAAGGGACGTTCAGCTTTTCTAAGATACTGTTTCATTTTTTTTAAATAATTTTCATATCGAAAAGCGCTGAATGTATCCAGAGGTCCAAATTTTCTAACATCATCTGCTAAATGAATCAGTCCATGTATATTAAAAGATATATGCTGTGGCCCATATAAAATTTTGAATGACTGCACAAAATGTTGTAGTAAAGAATCTGCATAAGTAATATGTAAGAGATCTGGAGAACACAATAACCGAATGGCTACGTGTAATGTTAAAAAATTCTTGTAGATATTTTTCTTGATATAATTCTTCAAAATAATGGGACCAATATATAGGAGAAAAAGTCTGAACTCTGTAGCTTTCCATAAGCTTAAGAAATGTAATTCTCGTGGTTTACGAACAAATTCTATAGGTATCGATGATCGCATTTCAATTAAGAATCTGGAAATACTGCTTAATGATCGTGTCGGCAATCGAACATTTAATGGTCCGGATAACCAAAAATTCAAAATTTTCTTGACCACGCCAATGCAAACTAGGTGCATATAATCCAACGGGATGTTAGTTATCATTCCAAAATTCGGTATATCTGATAAAATACTCAATCCAGTGTGATGTTCTATTTGTCTTTGTACAAGAAAACTTTCATTTGTCCGTCTAGGACAATTTATATCTGGGAAGCACATTCTCCCATTAATATATTCACCTTCAATTGTACATTTTGGACAACTAAAGTAACCGGTATGTCCTTTTGTGGCAGTTACAAAAGATTTTGCGGGTGCATCAGCAATTAAGGAATCTATGGATACACGTATATGTTTTCCTTTATATTCAAGTCCTTCAGTTAGAAGAATTTTTGTCTCAGTCACAAAATCACGCAAAAATTCATTACAATCATACGGTTTCTTAGGACCAAAATAACAACCTATGATAAAAATATCACAAAAGTTGGGTCTCACCGAGCCTAAAATAGGCCACAATTGACTATTAGAAGATTTTGAAATTGGCAGTCCATCTATGCTGATTTGCACTGAAATTAAATCAATGTCATCTTGACTTTTTTGTAGGAACGTCATTAGTGCTGATCTTAAGCCATTATGAAAATATTCGCCTGGTGCAATTCTTCGTACATTAGTATATGTTGGTGTTTTCATCAATGTTTTAGAGCTTTTTGGCAAATAACTAAAGCCATGGTTTTTTAAAATTAACAATAATACAGTAACTGCTACATGTGATATCTGAAATTGTACTGCCCAATTTGTTAAATCGTCCTTAATTGATGCAGCAGTAGACAAATTTATAGTGTCAGCATTTTTCTCGTTATTAAAAATGGGTCTGATTGGACAGAAATCCTTCAAATTTGAATTACTATTGTAATCAAGATTATATGCAACATTTTCATTGAAAACATTACAATATTGTGGCAGTTCATTCCTTAATGCAACATTTGCCTGATCAAGCTCGCGGTTAGCATCGCTAATTACATGTACAATATCGCTTGAATTTTGTTCCTCGTGTATCTCAACAAAATCTGTTGATGACTTATTTATATTGTCGACAATTGCAATATTATGTGTATTGCGTTTTAATCGTCGATAATGTCTTTTTGACATCTCTGATAACAATTTTCGTTTTGGCATGATTGTTTTGATATATCCTACAAAATATTTAAATGTAAGATATCGAAAACTAAATATTTCGCAATATTTTGTATTTTATATCAAAATATGTTAAGATTAAGACATAAAATATTTCGTAAACTATTCAATTTTTGGCTATTTTATCCTTACAATTTTTTATAATAACTAATCATTGCCCTACTTTGTATATTACATCAAGAAAAATTTCTAATATGTATATTTGTTATACAAAATTATTTAATACGAATCGCTTCTGTCACCATATTAGATATACGATAATATATAAAGGGATAAGAACACAGGCATTTTATGTGAAAATGATATTAAGTGTGCGATATCATTGTACACTTAATTTTAAATAGTAATTCAAATTTAAAATAATGAAGCATTGTAAAAAGCAGAATAAAATTAAAAAAAGCTTTTCAAAACACAAGAATTAAACTAATACTAAACAACTCTTAACAAATTTTACCACCAAATCAAAAATTAGAGTTCCATAAGAAAATAATCATAAAATAAGTTTTATTTAAGTCCAATGTCAATCATTGTGGTATTTTTCTTTTCATTATAGAAATAAATTTCAGCAAAACAGTAATGATAAAGTAATATTAGCAATATGTTGACAATATATAGCAATATGTAAAACATATATCGGTATTATAAATACAACAGTTTAAAAAACTACTTTCATTTTATATTAATCACAATAAGAAATAGTGTTTATCTAGTAAGAATTTAATTTTTAATCTCCTTACTTTTAAAGAAAAAAGTGAAACACTTTTATTTTCTAAATATAAAGTTGCTAAATGAGCAATGTTAACAGAATCAGTTTTTGTAATAAGTAATAAAAAACATAACCTAATCGAACGAATTTTTACATTAATAGTATTATTAATTTAATACTTTAATTTCTATAGCAAGTTGTATATATTTATAATATTCCATAGAATTTGATATAAAAAATAAGCAAATTTGATATAAATAATAAGCATTAAAGATACTATCAAAATAAACAAAGATACTATCAAAATAAACAAAAGAAAAAGTAAAAGCAAGATTTTTAAAACAAAAAAATATGTATTTTTAAAAATGTACTTAAAAATTTTATCTTCAGAACATGTCAAAAATTCAAAAATACAATTTTGTTAAGAAACATTTATTGTGTAATTTTGAATATGTTTAATTTAACTAATATCTGAAAAAAATTAACAATATTTACATAAAATTCTGTGATGCAGTTGAGATATGTACACTTCGAGTTACGAAATTCTCATTTAATACTTCAAAGAGTCAAAGTCTTTACCCTCCGTTTTTTTCTTATTTTAATTAAACATATATACAAATTCTTTCTTAAATAAAAAAATTTAAATTGATAAGCGCATGTATATATATATATATATATATATATATATATATATATATATACAGGGTGGCCCATTTCTATTTTCCCAGCCAAATATTTCGGAAAATAATGAAAAATCAAAAAAATGTTTCAGACAAAAGTTGTATGGTTTCCAGGGGGACATAAGATGATACCATTGGTTTGACCTTGAAGAGTTATTTGAAGGTCACATGAAGGTCATCTTCAATTTCTTAAATGGAACCTACATTTTCTCATTACATATTCTTGTAGCTTATCTCGAGAGCTTTCCAAAACACTATAATAAAATATTTTAACTATAACAAAACACATAGTTATTTTTAAGAAAAAATATACAAACACTATAAGAAAACACATAGTTATTTTTAAGAAAAAATATGTAATTTGCAATTAACAATTACATATTTTTTCTTTGAAACAACTATGTGTTTTTTTTACACCAATTGATTTCTCTCATTATTTTGTACATAAAAGTAATAAAGCAAGATAATCGAAAAATGAATATTTTACTAGATATATTACGGTTTATGTTAAATTAAGAAATGATTTCAAGCCTCATAACTCGAAAAGTACTCAATAAAAAAATATTTTATTATAGTGTTTTGGAAAGCTCTCGAGATAAACTACAAGAATATGTAATGAGAAAATGTAGGTTCCATTTAAGAAATTGAAGATGACCTTCATGTGACCATCAAATAACTCTTCAAGGTCAAACCAATGGTACCATCTTATGTCCCCCTAGAAACCATACAACTTTTGTCTGAAACATTTTTTTGATTTTTCATTATTTTCCGGAATATTTGGCTGGGGAAATAAAAATGGGCTATCCTGTATATATATATATATATATTATATATTATATATATATATATATTCTATATGACACGCAACATTTTCTTTTCTATTATGAAGAAAATGGTTACACAAACACAAGAATCTAATAGTACTAATAAAAATTTCATAATTTTTAACGCTAAATTTGCATATTAAGTTAAATACAAATGGTTTATTAAAATATATTAATTAAAAAAATTACGAAAAATTAATTAGTTTTATATTTTGGTTATGTAAAATCTATTACATGTACCATATACATATATTAAAATTTATAAAAAAATTTCTGATAAATAAAGTTCATAACATTTACTTTTACAATAATAGTTAATAAATTACTCTTGTATAATGCTTAAATAAAATGAATAAGTACAATTTTAAGAAAAGTTTGTAAGAAAAAAAATTGAGAGCATTAGCAATATAAGAAAGAAAAAGTAATAACACTAAAAGTACTTTTAAATATTGCAGCAGTAATGACAATAAAATAAGAACTGACAATAAAATAAGAATATTTGATCATAAATTGATTAAAAAAGGCAAAAAGACCAGCGTATGAATATACGTATGGAATATACGTAAATTCGCACAGTAAAAATATTCAATATAAACTAGCCATCACTAACATGAAAACAAAAAATAGCAATGAAATGTGAAATAGCAATAGAATGTGTTGTACTGCCAGAAAAGTTATCTGTACATTTTTTGTAGTTACAGATCTCTCATATTATGCATTAATGAATAAAAAGTATAACACAAAACCAAAAACATAATGAGAATTTATAAAATTATTTGATATGAAGACATACCTGACAAATCTCGATGCCAAAATTTTTGAAAGGGAACACTAGGCGTTTGAGATCTTTTTTAGAGTTGAATTTGTACGGCAAATATCAATGCCAGAATCAAATGTAAGATATTGTAACTCTTTCGACTGGTCAAATTGCACTGCAACAGAATATTTCATCAATTTTTTTAGATACATGCAACTCTGAAAATGTATTAATCACTAAATAAGATAATATTTATTCGGTTCAAAGCGATAGCTACATAAAATGTAATACGATGAAAATAATTGTGGAGGTAAAATGACGCTAACTAAAATACATAATGAATTTATATTATCATACTTAGTTAAAGATAATAAAACAAAAGATGATGAGACATTAAACATCGCATAAGACAAAGACTTTTATAATTGAAAAAGCAAGATTACAAAAAGTTATAATTATTGTTATATTTAATAAAAATTTAATTACTAATGAAAACTCATGAAACGTACCTGACAAACCTCGATGCCAAATTTTTGAAAGGGAACATAGGCATTTGAGATCTTTTTTTAATAGAGTTGAATTTGTACGGCAAAATATCAATGCCAGAATCAAATGTAAGATATTGTAACTCTTTTGACTGGTCAAATTGCACTGCAACAGAATATTCATCAATTTATTTAGATACATGCAACTCTGAAAATGTATTAATCACTAAATAAGATAATATTTATTCGGTTCAAAGCGATAGCTACATAAAATGTAATACGATGAAATAATTGTGGATGTAAAATGACGCTAACTAAAATACATGATGAATTTATATTTATCATACTTAGTTAAAGATAATAAAACAAAAGATGATGAGACATTAAACATCGCATAAGACAAAGACTTATAATTGAAAAAGCAAGATTACAAAAAGTTATAATTATTGTTATATTTAATAAAAATTTAATTACTAATGAAAACTCATGAAACGTACCTGACAAAATCTCGATGCCAAAATTTTTGAAAAGGGAACACTAGGCGTTTGAGATCTTTTTTTAAAAGTTGAATTTTGTACGGCAAATATCAATGCCAGAAATCAAATGTAAGACATTGTATCTTTTGATGTCAATTGCACTGCAACAGAATATTCATCATTTATTTGATACATGCACTTGAAAATGTATTAATCACTAATAAGATAATAAATTCGGTTCAAAGCGATAGCTACATAAATGTAAACCGATGAAAATATTGTGGATGTAAAATGACGCTAACTAAATACATGATGAATTATATTATCATACTTAGTTAAAGATAATAAAACAAAAATGATGAGACATTAAACATGCATAAGACAAAACTTATAATTGAAAAAGCAAATTACAAAAAGTTATAAATTATTGTTTATTTAATAAAATTTATTACTAATGAAAACTCATGAAAGTCCTGAAAACTCTCGATGCCAAATTTTTGAAGGGAACACAGGCGTTTGAGATCTTTTTTTAAAAAGTGAAAATTTGTACGGCAAATATCAATGCAGAATCAAATGTATGACATTGTTGCTTTTCCGATCGATCAATTTGCACTGTAAAAGATTAATGAAGATATATCAAATTAGATATGTGCTATTTTTAAAATAGATATATCAAATATATTACTTATTACTTATTATATTCAGGTATTAAATATTACGTATCACACGATTAACCAGCATGCATGCGGTCATAAAACGCATAATAATATTTTGGAGTGTAATATCTTATAAGATAAATAAGAGAAAACAAGAAAATATACTTACAAGAATTAAAGCGTGCAAAACAAAACGCGAAAATGATGCACATGCACAAATAAACGCTTCGGATTTTCATGAATAAACTTGATTACTTCTTTCCACTATCACACACATTACATGTCTCGGATAACAATGGCCATGTCTTCTTCTTCGTCCGGCTTTGCCGGATGCCGACGTAACTCGGCATCTCACGTGATCTCCAATTAGCCAATCGTGTGGCAGACACTAGGAGCTTTCCATTTAAGAGATACAGGGGGAGCTCCAATAAGGCGACACCAGTGATGCCAGTTTCAAGACGCTGCCCCCTACCACTACATGTACATGAAATAGCGCACACAAAGAAAGAGTTGTTTTTCGTATCTGCGCTTTCTTACTACCCGAAGCTAGCCGTCGTGTACGGATACGGCTCTTTCTTTGTGTGCGCTATCTTCTGTACATGTAGTGGTAGGGGGAAGCGTCTCAAAAATGGCATCATGGGGCGATACAGTGTGACACTGTGTCACACTGTGAAATACAGTGAGTGGGTACTTGTTGGAACACATTTAACTCTTGCAGAGATCATTAGACGAAAATGAATGCAAATACAAACACATAACCTGCAGTTGTAATGGTTTAAGCTATATAATATATATATATATAATATATATATAATATATATATATAAAATATCTATGGATATATATTTTTGGTAGCTTTTTGGACATAAATGCTGTGTAGACAATATATATCAATAGATAGCTTTGGTAAGATTTACAGTAGATGCATGGATATACGGACAATATATGAAACATCTAACTGATATTCTTTTTAGATTTTTAAGTGAACATAATAATTTCGATAATATGTGCAGATCCACAAGATATCTTGTTAGATATAATTTAGGTAGACATGGATTTGTGAACGATGTATGGATATTCACATAGAAATTCTTCATAGATTTAAGTGGAACATAAAAGTTTGTGGACGATGTACGGATATCCAGGGATATCCTTGTTAGAATATTTAGTGACATGGATTTT